>NC_043014.1:1947422-1954922 GCF_006345805.1 Octopus sinensis
AAATACCTTTAAAGGTTAAATTTATAAATAATTTACAATATAAGGGCAAAAGAATTTTGGCATTAGAATTCTTCTTTTGCCCTTATATTGTAAATTATATATATACACACACACACATACACACACACACACACACACCCACACCACACACACCACACACACACATATATATATATATATATATATATATATATATATATATATATATATATATATATGCTTTTATAAATATATCGTATGCATATTGTTGAAGTCGGAAACTGCTCTGGTCAACTGAGAAAAGATCTTGCTATGGACGCATTTTGTTAAAAACACAATATACATAAGGGCTAGACGAAACGAAATCATCCCGATAACAACTGCGAGAGTGAGTTTCTGATCTTTCAACGATGCACATACATTAAGTAGGTCATGTAGACGAAATTTTAATCCAGAGTAGCTTCTATTGCTTATCTGAATACATACACACACACACACACACACACACACACACACACATACGTACATACATACATACATACATACATACATACATACTCTTTTACATGTTTCAGTCATTTGACTGCGGCCATGCTGGAGCACCGCCTTAAATCGGCCCCAGGAGTTATTCTTTGTAAGCCTAGTACTTATTCTATCGGTCTGTTTTGCCGAACCGCTAAGTTATGGGGACATAAACATACCAGCACCGATTGTCAAGCGATGGAGGGGAGACAAACACAGATACACACACATAAATACGCACACGCACATACACATACACGTACACATATATTTCTTTATTGCCCACCAGGGGGCTAAACATAGAGGGGACAAACAAGGATAGACAAACGGATTAAGTCGATTACATCGACCCCAGTGCATAACTGGTACTTATTGAATCGACCCCGAAAGGATGAAAGGCAACGTCGACCTCGGCGGAATTTGAACTCAGAACGTAACGGCAGCTGAAATACCGCTATGCATTGCGGCCGGCGTGCTAACGCTTCTGCCAGCTCGCTGCCTAAATACGCACAAGGCTTTGGTTGGTCCGAAGCTATAGTAGAAAACACTGCCCGAGGTGCCATGCAGTGGTACTGAACCTGGAACCATGTGGCTGGTAAGCAATCTTCTAACCACACAGCCACGCCTACACACACACACACAGACATACATAAGGAAACGCTTATTGTGCAACAATAGCTCAGCCTTAGTTGAGAGAAAGTATAAACGGAGGAGTTAATGTTAATCTTTTCCGCTAATCTCTCTCTTCCTGTTTCTCAGTTGATGTCAGTTTCTAGCAAAGCATTGAGGAAACGGTCGGATATGAGTAAACAAATAAAACACCCACTACATTGAACAGGTGTGAGTGAGTGTGTGTGAATGTATATACATATGTGTAACATATGTATGTATCTGAACATGTGTAACATATGTATGTATGTGAATATGTGTGTGTATATATATATATATATGTAAACATATACATATATATGTATATATATATATATATATATATATATATGTATATACATATATATGTATATATATGTGTGTATATATATGTCAGTATGCATGTATATATATATATATACATACATACATACATATATATATTATATTTGATTTTTTATATATATATATATTTACATATATACATATACATAGACACACATATACATTGTGCGCGTGTGTTTATTTAATAACAGGTTGACTCAGCTCGTATGAAAGCTTCCTACGCACAATGTGTGTGTATATACATACATACATATATATATATAATCCCCACAATGCACCCTTACATAAGAATGTATGTGCATATGTGTATATATATGTTTGTGCCTATCTATGCATAAAAATGAATGCATTTATGTATGTACACGCATATTTGATATATTTATAAAAATAATTACATATAATAATACTGTTAATTCACAATACTGGATCTTAATAGGGCAAATGCATACACATTTATGAATTCATCTTTTATTTTAGTGGATATATTATCTTTCTTGTATTTGATACTCAACTGAATTGGATATCAATACACTTGATAAACCCTGGGACAAGTAAAAGATCCATTGTTGATCACATAATGGTGTGAGAAAAATTTACAAATTAAAACGGAAATAATCACGCAAGATCGCCAACGAATTTTCAATATTGTTAAATAATATTACATTATTATTATTATTATTATTATTATATAATATCGTTATATACACGCACATATTGTAATGAATCATAATAAATTTTTTGGTAGGCAACCCAAGAATTGTAAGGTGATTTTCAAGAAATACTGAATATAAATAATCGTGTTTGCCAAAATAGAATTTACAAAAATTCAAGCTTCTTAAGATTGTTATGCATATTACCATGCTTATTATTGTTAATAACATTATTATTATTATTATTATCATTATTATTATTACTATCGATAAAAATGTATCATCTGAGACTGGTGTCGATCTATTAGACTAGCCCCTCCCCCCAAATTTTTGCCAATAGTAGAAAGGATTATTATTATCATTATCATTATTTTTATTATTATTATTTTATTATTATCACGTATTGTATTCTATTTGCCAGAAGAAAATTGAAGTTTGTAACAGAAAAATAAACAACACATTATCTGATGATTCGTACTTGTTTATTAATTGAACTCTCGTTAATTAATATTATGCTTGTTAATTATCTATGTGTTAGTTAATTAGAAAGCAGTAAAAAGAGAAGGACAGAACAGGAACGCTTAACGGCTAAAAATATGTGATGTAATCAGCAAGAAAAGAGAAAACAAGCGGGACAAGTTTGAACAAAAGTGTTTTAGCATAACGCTTCAGAGGAAAAGAGTCTGTACGTTTCGGATGTCAGTCTTTCATCAGAAAATGGAATGGAAAAGAAATGATAAGATAAGGTGGTGAACAAACAGGGAAAAAAGTAGTAATTCTCTAGAGGTGAGTAATAGAAGAGTTGAAAAAAGTAAACAAAACAATCTCCAAAACAAACTCTCCAGAAAAAGAAGTGATATTTTTGTTAAGAATATATTTTTGCCAAGTCTTAACAAAATATGTAGATTTTCCAGAATAAAACAATGTTTAGTGAATACACGAATGAAAATTTCTGGGGAAATAAATATAGAAAAAAATATATATAAAGTGAAAAATATAAATAATACACGTAATTTAAAAGCTGAAGTTTAGTAAAAGATTAGAATGAACAAAGTCGAATGATGCTGAGAAAAAGTAACATACACATAAAAGTAGTGAACGCCCCAGAATGGCCACAATCTAACGGCTGAAACAAGTAGAAGATATGTATGTGTATAAACACATACATAAATACACGCATATACATACACACACATATATATATTATATATATATATATATATATATATATATATATATATTATATATATATATATATACGTGCCCATACACACACGGACGTATATATGGGTACGTTTGCAGAATTCCTTTGTAAATATCTTTTAGTGATGCCATAACGTGATCCAATATTGCCTTACCATGCACACAGACACAGTACGGGCACAGATATGTATACACACGTACACACATGCACGCACAATCTAATACTTAAACATAAACACGTTGATAGGAGTGGCTGTGTGGTAAGTAGCTTGCTAACCAACCACATGGTCCCGGGTTCAGTCCCACTGCGTGGCATCTTGGCAAGTGTCTTCCGCTATAGCCCCGGGCTGACCAATGCCTTGTGAGTGGATTTGGTAGACGGAAACTGAAAGAAGCCTGTCGTATATATATATATATGTGTGTGTGTATGTGTTTGTGTTTGTCCCCCTAGCATTGCTTGACAACCGATGCTGGTGTGTTTACGTCCCCGTCACTTAGCGGTTCGGCAAAAGAGACCGATAGAATAAGTACTGGCCTTACAAAGAATAAGTCCCGGGGTCGATTTGCTCGACTAAAGGCGGTGCTCCAGCATGGCCGCAGTCAAATGACTGAAACAAGTAAAAGAGTAAAAAGAGTAATATATATATATGCAATTTTAAAACTGTTATAATACTTACAGTGTTTAATTAAATGAAGTAGCATGAAACGATTGTACTACACTACTTTGGATATCCTTGTTGCTTATTTTGATTATAATCACCCCATTTGATATATACGGATAATACCATACCAAATTCTGGTGCCTTTAACTTAAGTACCATATTCATCTGAATCTAAATTTTGATGAACTGTATATATATATATATATATATGTGTGTGTGTGGTGTGTGTAAATGTAAAAAAATACAAACTGGGACAAGAACGTGAAACATTTAGAAGACGATACAAAAAACACGGACGGGACATTCGAAGCCTTCAATCTTCAGTCAAGACCCGGATCATCTTCGCAATTTCGGCTGATTAATTTTGAGATTGCTCCGATCTGGCCAGCCCCAAAGGAAAATCTAAGCCAAGCGCATTAGATTCCTTGGAAGAAAGCCTCGAATGTATACTAAACAAGGACGGAAAAACGGACGATGTTACACGAATAAGAATACAAAAATACGTAAAAATAATAATGATAATAATAATAATAATATACACACTCATATGTATACAAATACATATCCATATACAACATACATGCATATATATATATATATATATATATATATATATATGCATGTATATACATATATATACAGTCGCACGCAAGCTAAAACATAAACATGCATGCCAATATGATGTCTTTTCAAGAACTAATCAAGAAAAATCAAAATATTTTATTTCTAAAATCAATAACCTCCAACAACAAACAAACCAGTCGACTGTTTTCTATTTTGCTTTTGATAAAATTTCGCACCAATTGTTTTTCTTTTAAAGAAACTGCATTCATTTGAAGCCAAAGGCAAATATTTGTCCTTTTGGTTTCGATATCTACCCCTTTATTTGAAGTTGGGGTGTTAATGTTTTGCGTTGGGATTCCTTTTAATGCCTTGTCTCTAAAGGCGAGGATCGTAATTTAGAAGGGGTCTTGGTGTAAAGATGGCGTAAAACTTCACATTCAAATAAGCGAATGAATGTGTGCTATCGGTATTGTTGATACACCCCAGCGTAAAACCTACATACATACATGCAAATACGTGTATGCATATGTGTTTATATATCTTATACATACATACATATATATATATATATATATTATATTAGAAAAATTGAGGTAATCAGATCAGATGGTTCATATTTGTAGATATTTATTTATATATTACATTTTTTACATATATATCATATCATTCGGATTAGCGCTTGCTCCCATTCTAGTGGGTTTACCTGTACATCATCTCCAAACCTTCCGATATATATATATATATATATATATATATGTATATGCGTGTATAAATATATGTTTGTGTATATATATATATATACACATGTATAAATATATATATATATATGAATACATATACATACATATATATATATACATATATGTACATATATATATATATATAAATACATGTATGTACATATATTCCTAGCTACTTGGTTTCGGGTTCAGTCCCACTGTATGGCACTTTGGGCAGGTGTCGTCCGCTATAGCCCTGAGTCGACCGAAGCTTTGTGATTAAATTCGGTAGGCGGAAGTTACTGCCGTGTGTGTATGTGTGCGTGTAGGTGCTCAGTGCCTCTCCAAAAGAGAGAGAGAGAGAGAGAGAGAGAGAGAGAGGATATATAAATATATATTTCTTTACTACCCACAAGGGGCTAAACATAGAGGGGACAAACAAGGACAGACAAAGGGAGTAAGTCGATTACATCGACCCCAGTGCGAAACTGGTACTTTATTTATCGACCCCGAAAGGATGAAAGGTAAAGTCGACCTCGGCGGAATTTGAACCCAGAACGTAACGACAGACGAAAAACCGCAAAGCATTTCGCCCGGCGCGTTAACGTTTCTGCCAGCTCGCCGCCCTAGGGGATATATAAATATATATGAAAACATATATGTGCATATATATGTACATTATACACACATACATATATGTATATATACATATATATATATGTATATATACATGTGTATATATATATATATATATATATGTATGTATAAGATATATAAACGCATATGTATATATATATATATATATATATCTATATATATACATATGTACATATATTTATATATGAAGATGTATGTGTGTATGTATATATATATGTGTGTGTTTGTATGTTTATATGTATGTATATACATACATACATTTATAGGTCTCTTTTTGTTAATTATGTTATTTTTCCTTATTTTCTTCTAGTTAATAAAAAAAAATCAAGACGAAACTCCATATGAAACCGTTGTAATTATTATTTGCATGTTTGTTTGGTATTTCACCGATTCCAAAAATTTTCCCCTCCCGCATTCCAAATTTTTTTTTCTGTATAAACATGAATGCTTTGCGTTTTACACAAACATACATTCTACTGTGTAGCTTTAACATAGATTACGTGTCAGATAAGCCTCTTTGAACTTTTTACCTCTATAAAAACATGTTTCAGTTTAATTGAATAACCATTTCCATTGTTATTCCAAGTGCTGTAAGCTGGTAGAATCGTTACAGCGTCAGAAAATATGACTTTTTGTGGTCATTTTTTACGGCACTGTAGCATTCTATGTTCAAATCTTGCCGATGTCACTTTGACTTTTCCATCTTCCGGGGTCGATAAAATAAAGTACTAGTGAAGTACTGCGATCGTTGGTATCGACCAATTCCGATCCGGGAAAATTTCTGATATTCTGTCTCTCTCAGAAACCATTTAAAACGTCGACTTGGTAGAACCGTTTGGTTGTTGGGAAAAAATCCTTTGCTTTATATTTTCCGGGGTTTTTTTTGCGTTCTAAGTTCAAATCCTGCCGGGGCCAACTTTGCTTTTTATCCCACCGAAGTTGATGAAATAAACGAACAGTCTAAGAACTGTGGAAGAAAGTGTCGACTAATTCCCCTCCCCTCAATGTTGTTCGCATTGTGACTAAATTAGAAGTGATTATTTCCTCATCAATACATTACTGAAAAAAAAAAATACTGCACGTCCCGTTCTGTAGAGCACCAGACAAAAGACATTGCGTTGTTTAGTTCTGTCAGTTTATGTCCTCAATTCGAATCCAGCCGAGATCAACTTCGCGTTTCACCTCTTCGGGGGTCGATAAAATAAAATAGCAGTCAAGCAGTGGTGGTAATACTATCGACCAACTCCTCACCCTTAAATCGTTGGCCTTGCACCAATATTGGGAACAGAATCGGAGAAGATGCTTTGAGGCATTTCATTTCTGGTAATTTTAATCCCATATATTATTCCTAAAATTGAAAATTGTTCGTGCAATCTACATCACAAAAACACACACACACACATATGTATATATATATATATATATATATATATATATATATATATATATATATATATATATATATATATATATATATATATATATATATATATACATATACATATATATATATGTATATATATATATATATATGTATATATATATATATAT
>NC_043014.1:1957422-1972422 GCF_006345805.1 Octopus sinensis
AGAGAGAGAGTGAGAGGGGCGGGGAAACCAAGCATATGCCTGGTGAATGAGTTTAATCCTGAGCTTTTTCGAAAACCCTGAACCTTTTTCTTGTTTTTTCTTTCTTGTTGCGAAGGTAAACATAATTTGCCTTCCAACGCCATTTTTTTTACCCAACATTTCGTGTCTTTTATACGCTTTAACAAATATTTATTAAACATTATACATCATACAAGAAGAAGAAGAAGAAGAAGAAGAAGATAGGTCCTGTCAGTGGAGATTAACCATGCATGTAGACATTCAGGCGCTGGCAATTGCCCCTGCAGTCTCTCCTCTCTCTCTGACATTGATGTTTATCCAAAGAAAAGGGCCGCCCACTTGGGCCAGTACAGCTTGGCACCAGTGCCGTTGCCGATGCAAACAGCCGAAAGCAGACACCATAACGCATTGCGCCCCACCATGACCACCACCACACTGAATAGGTAATCTTTTTATCGAACCACGAAAGGATGAAAGGCAAAGGTGATGTCGGCAGAAGTGAACACGAAACGTAGAAATTTGTGGGTGTGGGTCTTTTCATCTTCTCCACCCCAAAATGGTGTGATTGCCGAAGTTAAGACCGGTGGGATTTGAACTCAGAACCTATTCTGTCCAATCCTCAAACGCTTCTCTCAATACACCACCTTAATGATTTCAAATTTTTGCCACAAGTGTACTTTTAGGGGAGGGAATTAAGTCGATTATATCGTCCCCAGTGCATAACTGGTACCTATTTAATCGACCCCGAAAGGATGATAGGCAAAGTCGACCTCGGTGGAATTTGAACTCAGAACGTAGCAGCAGACGAAATACCTATTTCTTTACTATCCACAAGGGGCTAAACATAGAAGGGACAAACAAGGACAGACAAACGCATTAAGTGGATTACATCGACCCCAGTGCGTAACTGGTACTTATTTAATCGACCCCAAAAGGATGAAAAGCGAAGTCGACCTCGGCGGAATTTGAACTCAGAACGTAACGGCAGACAAAATACCACTAAGCATTTTGCCCAACGAGCTAACCATTCTGCCAGCTGGCCGCCTATACAGAGCCTTAATAATATGCATAAATTATTAATCATCCTGAATATGAATTATTATTATTATAAATTATAATTATAATTATTATAAATTTTTACGTGTGGCAGTGTGGTAAGAAGTTTGCTTCCTAAAAACATGATTATGGGTTCAATCCCACTGTGTGGCACTTTGGGCAAGTGTCTTTTACAATACCCTCGTGAGTAGTAAAGAAATAAGTATTTTGTCTGCCGTTACGTTCTGAGATCAAATTCCGCTGAAGTCGATGAAGCCTTTCATCCTTTTGGGGTCGATAAATTAAGTACCAGTTGCGTGCTGGGGTCGATCTAATCGACTGGCCTCTTCCCCCAAAATTTCGGGCCTTGTGTCTAGAGTAGAAAGGAATATTTTTAGATGTAAGGCGGTGAGCTGGCAGAAACGTTAGCATGCCGGGCAAGATGCTTAGTGGTATTTCGTCTGCCGTTTCGTTCTGAGTTCAAATTCCGCCGAGGTCAACTTTACTTTTCATCCTTTCGGGGTCGATAAATTAAGTACCAGTTACGTACTGGGGTCGATATAATTGACTTAATCTGTCTGTCTGTTCTTGTTTGTCTCCTCTGTCTTTAGCACCTTGTGGGTAGTAAAGAAATAGATATTTCGTCTGCCGTTACGTTCTGAGTTCAAATTCCGCTGAGGTCGACTTTGCCTTTCATCCTTTCGGGGTCGATAAATTACTAGTTGCGCACTGGGGTCGATATAATCGACTGGTCCCCTCCCCAAAAATTTCGGGTGTTGCGCCTACAATAGAAAAGAATATTTTTAAATGTGTTTTTTAAATAAAAGTAATTTTTTCTTTGGCTTCTTTTAAATAATGTTCCTAACAGCCACCAAACTGGCCTAGTATGCTACTACTACAAACGTAAATAATATTACCCGAGCAACTAATACAATAAAACATAAATGACTTTAACAGCTTCAGGATTAAATAAATTATATCGCCCCTGTTGACACTCAAATCCAGCGACTGATTCCATTTCTCAGAGTACCCACACCAGATATTATGTTTTCGGTCACTCTTTTGAAAATAATTTTTTCTATGGAGAACATAACGAACTGAAAACTGTTTCGTTTTTTTTAAATCTTTTTATTAAAATTGCAATATATAAGAAATAAAGTTTTAGAGAAGGTTCTGCAACATTTCTGCTTCAGCGTTTATATTAGCTTGGTGATATGTGTCTGCGAGAGAGATTTCCAATGTACCATCAGACAACATAAACCCATCTCACGTGTATTAACAGATGGGAGACATGGTTTTGTTTTAGAGGCGTTGAGATGTATTGAAAGATAAAGATAAGGAAATAATTTTATTCTCAAACGCAGGATAATGCTAATAATATAGCCTGAACAGGATAAACTAGCCATATTTTGCAGACGAATTTGTCGTTGGGCAGTTTAGCTGAATGATAAAGAATTTGGTATGTAATCACATGGATGTGAGTTGAGTCTCACGGCTGGCCGCCGACAGATTTTTCTGCAAAATATGGATAGTTTATTCTGTTCATGCTATATTATTAGCATTATCCTGCGTTTGAAAATAAAATTATTTCTTTATCAAAATATATGTATATATATATATCCTTTCTCAGGTACATAAATTAAGCTCAACGAGAAACATTTATACATACATACCTATATATATATATATATATATATATATATATATATATATATATATATATACGTATATATGTAAAAAAAAAGTGTAAAGACAACCTTTGGTCATGAAGGACCTTGAGATTGCACCTAGAAATTTACTCTCCAAGACCGGGCAAGGTTGTTTATGGAAGACCAGCAGTCACCCATACATACCAGTCTCCCTGCTCCATGCCACTGATGTTATCCAAGGAAAAGGAAAAGGGGCCGATACAGCTTGGCACCTGTGACGTTGCAACTTATTTCTACAGCTGAGTGAACAGGAACAACGTGAAATAAAGTGTCTTGCTCAAGAACAGAACATACAGTGTGGTACGGGAATGGAACTCAATAGCTCGTGATTGTGAGCCCGGCGCTCTAACCACTGAGCCATGCGCCTTGTGTATATATGTATATAGTTATATACACATGCATATGAGAGAGGGGGTAGAAAGGCACGGATGTATAAATTGATAGATTTTATGTACTTTTTAAATTTATCAGATGATTACAATTCCGTTTAGATATAATAACCGTTTCTTGCCTCACAACAATCATTATTCCAAACACATGTCGCAGATCATCTGGTTTGATGTAATTCTGAGATCAATAGAATATACCCAATTTGGGAGGGGGGGAGAACAGGGAAAAACAGTTGGAATGATATGAATATTGTTGATATTGATGATGATGATGATGATGATGTGATGATGTAATGAAGATGATGATGATATGATGATGATGATGATGATGATGGTGGTGGTGATGGATGATGATGATGATGATGATGATGGTAATGAAGATGATGATGATGGTGATGATGATGACAATGAAGATGATGATGATGCTGATGATGATGATGATGATGATGACAATGACGACGACAACTACTAAGACGATGATAAGGATGCTGATGAAGAAGAGCAGGAGGAGAATAATGATGAGGATGATGATGGTGATGAAGATGATGATGGCAATGATGATGATGATGATAATGATGATGACGATGATGATGATGACACTGACGACGACGATTACTAAGGCGATGATGATGATGTTAATGAAGAAGAGAAGGAGGAGGAGAATGATGAGGATGATGTTGGTGATGAAGATGATGATGACGTCGACATACTAATGAAGATGATGATGGTGATGATGATGATGATGATGATGGTAATGAAGATGCTGATGATGTGTGATGATGACAATAAGATGATGATGGATGCTGATGATGATGATGATGATGATGACAATGACGACGACAACTACTAAGACGATGATAGGGGTGATGAAGAAGAGCAGGAGGAGACTGATGATGAGGATGATGATGGTGAAGATAGCTGATGATGGCAATGATGATGATGATGATAATGACTGATGACGATGATGATGATGACACTGACGACGACGATTACTAAGGCGATGATGATGATGTTAATGAGAAGAAGAGAAGGAGGAGGAGAATGATGAGGATGATGGTGGTGATGAGATGATGATGACGTCGACAATAATAACGATAATGAAGATGATGATGGTGATGATGATGATGACAACGATGAATGCCAGGGAGAAGTGCCAGCCATCGATAGAGGTACACTGTTAAACAGTTTTGTATTAACCATCAATTACACCAACGCCACAACACACACACACACATTCACACACATACGCGTACACACGTTCACGCACGACACACACCTTTAAAGCCGCTACTACTACTACCATGTTACCCGACCCAATTGAAGAGACAAGATAAACGTGGATCCGCGTGACTCTCTGGTTAAATCATCAAAACCGCAATCGTTCAACAAAACAGATGATATATCTGTTCAGCTCCTTTCTAACAGCGCCACCTATAAAGAAAAAAATATGGCGGTGAGAATAATGTCTGTAACAGACTGAGCTGTTTGGCGGTGTTGTTTTAACATGTAACTATAGAGAGCAACTCGTTTACATACGGAAGAATAACAACATAATCATATACATTAATATACGTATTTATAGATATGCTTTAGCACACACACATATTTTATATATTATTCTATATATATTATATATAATATATATATATATATATATATATATATATATTATTATATTATATATATGAATATATATATATATATATATAGATTACACCTATATACTCTCAATTAATTGTGTTGTGTAGTCAGACATACGAGTATACATAACGATATTCTTACAAAACGTTTAAATTTATATAAATCTGCTTGATGGGAATGCAACTATATACGTATGTATATCCATATATACATAGTGTGTATAAATGCATATATATATATACATACAAACATACATACATACATAAATACACATACAAACACACACATGTATATAGAGTCATGCACACATATCGTCAGACTGTTAAGCATACACGCTCGGGTTGTCTTACATGTGCACAACCAAGCAAAACACTTAAATACATATTTATCTTTTGTTCCATACAGCTAAAATATTGTAAGCTCTGACCGTTCAGACAACATCTAAATACATTGTCACACTGCCCCACTTATCATTTACGCTCGGTACACTTAAGATTTCTTGCCAATAGAGAAAAAGCCGGTTTCTCACCTAGATTCAAGTTTCTAACAAAGCTCCATCATTGGAATGTAAATAACGAAAACAATGTCACATGTTAAATTTGAGAAAATCTTACGTAATTTTATGTTCCGTTTACGGATTGTATTCGTAATGTGCGAATCAGTTGGTTGATTTGTTTTTCTTGAAAACCCAAGCTTAGCCAGATTGTCATTTAGGCATACCAAGTACACCTAGTATTATTAGTATAAATGTGCGTTTAACCTCTGGGTATAGAAGCTAGAGGTTTCGAAGCAGTTGCCGTAGTTCTGCTGTTTCTCTTTGATTTTTGAAGGGATGCCCTCATCAGGATGCCCTCATCAGCAGGGCAGCTGACCTCCATGATGGTACACACGTTTTCTTCTTTGTCCCAAACGATATTAGGATTATCATGTTTTGTTCTGGTAGAAGTTTTCATACAGCTAAACATTTCGCCCGGCATGCTAACGTTTCTTATTTCTTTATTGCCCACACAGGGCTAAACATAGAGGAGACGAACAAGGACAGACAAAAGGACTAAGTCGATTACATCGACCACAGTGCGTAACTGGTATTTAATTTATCGGCCCCGAAAGGATGAAAGGCAATGTCGACCTCGGTGGAATTTGAATTCAGAAAGTAGCGACTGGCGAAATACCTATTTCTTTACTACCCACAAGGGGCTAAACACAGAGGGGACAAATAAGGACAGACAAAGGGATTAAGTCGATTACATCGACTCCAGTGCGTAACTGGTACTTAATTTATCGACTCCGAAAGGATGAAAGGCAAAGTCGACCTCGGCGGAATTTGAACTCAGAACGTAACGGCAGACGAAATACAGCTACTCATTTCGCCCGGCGTGCTAACGTTTCTGCCAGCTCGCCGCCTTTCACTGCCAAAGTAATAAAATTATTTCCTTCCGATTTTGGCACAGATCCAGCAATTTTTAGAAGAGAATGTATGTAGATTACACCAACCCCATTGCTTGACTGCTCCCTTATTTTCTCAACTCTGAAGGGACAAAGTGCAAAGTTGACCTTGGCAACATTTTCACTCAAAACAGCCCGAAGAAATGCCTCCGAACACTTATTAACACTTCATGCCTTGAAGCATGCAAAGTTTATAATAAGTATCTTGAATGATTTTTCGGTAATTTCTAGTCAGAGTATCTTTAAAAAATCCACTTCTTGTTATTTATTGAAACACGAAGCAAAACAGGCTTCTGATTGCCGAGTCGGTAAAGTGTTGGATAGAATATCATACAATAGACATTTTGGCACTCTGCGTTCGAATTCCACTGCGGTCAGCTTTGTTGATCAGTTTCTCGGAGCCGATAAATAAAGAACCAGTTAAGCATTGGCGTCGGTTCTTCACTTTTTACCATATCGCTCTCTTGATTTCCTTCTGGAAGATATTTCGCAACGATTAGATTTAAAGGAGCGAGTGGATTCCACTATGTCTAGAATATCGCAGATACGTGGTATTTCACGATGGCGTCCCTACGATTGCGTCAGGAGATGAAAAAATCTAGAAAGAAAAGAAAAGAAAAGAAAAGAAAAGCAAACAACAATTATAAACTACAAAAAAATTTACCAATTTTCTGCAAAAATGTCACATATTCTGCGCTCTTCTTTCACAGGATTTGCAGTTAAGAATCAAGTCTTGTTCCTCTTTTGGGGTTCTAGTCTAAAATATTAATTCTGACTGCTTAAAAAAAGAAATTGAAAAGAAACCATTATTCTCTCAGATAATGAGGGACAGCATCCACAATGTTGGCAGCTTCTCATCATGGACTACTGAGACAAATACAAATACATCAAATATGTGCGGTGTGCGTGTTTGTATACAGACACACACACACACATATATATATATATATATATATATATATATTATATTAAATTAGAGACAAAACCACTATTAGGCAAATCAAACAATGAAAAACTTAATCCAATACATAATATTATTTAATTTATATTATTTAAATATATAACAAAATTATTAAAAAAATATAATTAATATATAAACAAGGGCAAAAGAAAATTATTTCTATGCCAATATGCTTATAATAGACTTTTAAATCGTCAATTTCCACATATTATTATATACCCACTACAGAAATACGTTGTGCTGAAGTTGAGGAAAGCTAGCCAACATAATTTTAAAAAAAAAGTTTGTTATTTCTATATTGAATCAGTTTCGAAATTAATCTCATAATATATTTTTTCCTCTTCTGTAGAAAATACGACTAGAAATAAATGAAATACTTACATGCGCCCATGGGAAAAAAATTCATGAAAAAAACTTCATCCTATATTAGTATACATACATACATACATACTACATACATACATACATACATACATACATATATATATAATATATATATATATATATATATAAATATATATATATATATATATAATATATATATATATATTAATATAAATTTATATCTACTAAACTGTTGTTATACATGAGATGCGAAAAGACTGTTTAGCTTTGCTTAAGAGAGAACAATAATAAATAGAATTAATTTACAGTAAAAAAAAAAGCGATATATATGTTTATAGTGATCAAATGTTTGTGTAGACATAAGCTCACTCCGTCCATGAGATCGACATTACCTGTACAGGTGGAACTAGGTGCCACGTGTGAGATGTCGAAATGATTGCAGAGCAACGTGAAATGAAGTGCTTTGCTCAAGAAAACAACACAACGCCCGGTCTGGAAATCGAACCAACGATCTCGCAATCATCAGTGCAATACCTTAACCACTAAGCCATGCGCCTTCACACACACGCATACACACAACACACACGCATACATACATACATCATACATACATACATACATACATATATATATATATATATATATATATATATAGATATATATATATAATATATATATATATATATATATTCGTATATACGATGGGCTTCTTTCAGTTTCCGTTTACCAAATTCACTCACAAAGCTTTAGTCGGCCCGAGGCTATAGTAGAAGACACTTTCCCAATGTGTCGCGCAGTGGAACTGAACTCGGAACCATGTGGTTGGGAAGCAAGCTTCTTACCACACAGTCACTTCTGCGCCTATGTGTATTCCGAATTCCTAAAATCACTGACAATTCCTTAAAGAACCAATCCAACGTTAAACGTATTGGAACCTCGCTTTACGTTACAAATTGTTTCATAACAAAAAATAATCTTTTACTTTTACAACCCATCTCGCTCTTCTTTTGTCTGTAGTTTTTCAGCGCATCTTCTGCCAATAAGAAACCATCCATTTATATTCACATATTCCTCTGGGAATATTCACATATTCTAGCAGGGGAGGCTTCACCGACTTAATAAATGGAAGAGTTGAAAAATAATCTGTTACAAACGGTGGGGGACATACAATGCCGCATTTACTAGCACATAATTCAGGTTTTTTTAAAAAATATTTTTATATGCATCAAAATTTTCCCTGCTTCTAACACGGTTGTATTACAAATGGGAGAAATGGGAGACCGTGTGCTATAGTCTAGGGAGCCTGTTGAGCACAATCCGCAAGGTACAATAACTGTTACTAATAATAAAATATTGGAAGCAAACCAAATCATCACAGATTGTTGCACAAATTTACGAAAAATTTTTTAGGAGATGTCGACAGTTATGTGGAAGCGACATATCCTTTTATTACGCCTCCTTCTCTAGCATACATAACATTTATAACGCCTGATATATGTCTTACATTCTTTAATGGATCAGTTACATTTTAGAAACATTTAAAAATATCTAAATGAAAATTCTCTTACAGAGATGAAAGGAATGTTAATGTCTAATTTGCAACGAGTGGATGACACCAAAAACATAACGGTGGAGCGTCACCCTAATGGGTGATTGCAGTTGCACAAAACACCACAGCCAGAGACATGAGTCTCACATCCAGTATCGTAATTGACCAAAACAGATACAATACAGATACGGGTTCAGTCCCACTGCGTGGCATCTTGGGCAAGTGTCTTCTGCTATAGCCCCGGACCGACCAATGCCTTGTGAGTGGATTTGGTAGACGGAAACTGAAAGAAGCCTGTCGTATATATGTATATATATGTATGTGTGTGTTTGTGTGTCTGTGTTTATCCCCCTAGCATCGCTTGACAACCGATGCTGGTGTGTTTACGTCCCCGTCACTTAGCGGTTCGGCAAAAAAGAGATCGATAGAATAAGTACTGGGCTTACAAAGAATAAGTCCCGGGATCGAGTTCCTCGATTAAAGGCGGTGCTCCAGCATGGCCACAGTCAAATGACTGAAACAAGTAAAAGAGAAAAAAAGAGAAATTATAAAGTTGATCTGAAAGAAGATATAGTTGAAATATGGTACTGCTGTAATGCAGTTTTATCTATGATAAAATTATGGTTTCATACATTATTCCAGTCTATTATAACGTCACTTTAAAATATATTCCGATAGATGTATGATCAAGCATATTAAAGTTGTTGTTGTTTTTCTACAAAATGTATTTGTAGAATAAGGGTGCATCTAAATGGATGTACCCCCATTGCTTTACAGCCAAGAGGTCCCGGATTCGATCCTACAGCGTTGAATTTTGGACAGACGTAATTTTTTTAGTTCCGGGTCACTTCATATTTTGCGAATGAAAGAGAATAGCTGGAAACTGTACGGAAGCCTGTCAGATGCATTATATTGTTAATTAAAAAAAGTACAGTCTTGTCCTACACTGTACCACTCTAATTCTGTCAGAGAATTACGTGAAGGGTACACGTGCCTGCGGAATACTCAACCACTTACAAATTAATTTGGGGGTAGATAATTCAGTTAATCGAACAACTGATTCTTCATTGTCGAAATCGTCGGAGAACCATCCATCTATCCCTCTATCGATTTAATTTATCGATCACTGGAAAGATGAAAAGGCAAAGCTAGCTCCGGCGGGATTAGAACTCAGAGCATAAAGGATCAGAACGAACACGGTATGACATTCCAACAACATCGTCGAACAAACATTTCACTAAAACACTGAACTAACTTTTTTTTTACCATAAATAAACAATAAATAATAACAAAACAAGAATATAATAAAAACATGTCTAACCATCATAGCATTCGAAAAAAGCCATTTATTCATCTCATGTTTTCCAAAACTACCCGCACGCCACCCCGTTTTTTACCTTGAACACGACTAAATGTCGCTCTTTGTCTCTCTTGTCAGAAAATTGTAATAAATTGTTAGCAATCATCCACCCCGCCCGAGATGCCAAACAACAATCTCAAGTATTCACAGGTTTCCACAAGGCCCTTTTTGGCTGGCCATGATTTATAACCCCTGCATGCCATTCCAGCCTCCACCCTTCATGCGAGAATTGTTAAATAAATCTTAAATGCGGCCAATTCGGAACCGTCATCACAGTTTCGTTTACTTGTGTAATCGATGTCCTTGAGAATAACACGGGCATCATTTCGTTTCTTCCGTGTACGTTTGATGAATATTAAGCCCCCACCCTGATGTAGAGTTGGGTAGATGTTGGTAATGGTTGACTGCGTTATTTTTTTTCATCGGAGTACATCATTCCACTTGGCTCCAGTTAATGTGGTTTTGGAGAAGGTTCTTTGCAAAATATGTCATAAGAGGTGGTAAAAGTTACCTGCGAAATTAATACGTCGTGAACAGTGCTAAAAGTTACTTACGACATAGTTATGTCATAACCAATGGTTAAGAAACTTACCGGTGATATAGATATAGCATAAACTGTGGTAAAAAGTTATTTACAAAATATTTAAGTTAATATCAATGGTTAAGTTCTATTGTGTCTGGGGAGAGTCATTTTCTTTTAGTGCCTTATAATCTAACACACTCACCGGTAAAATTTCCACTTTTTTCTAATTTTTATTTTCCTAAAATTTTCGAAGCGTCTTGCAACCTTTTCAATAGTTTTGCAAGACGCAACGGAAATTTTAGGAAAATAAAAATAAGAAAAAAGTGGAAATTTTACCGGTGAGTGTGTTAAATCATAAGGCACTAAAAGAGAGTGACTCTCCCCAGACACAACAGAATATGCTTCAATACACGAACTCATATAAAGAATCTTGCAAACCAAATCCAAAAACGAAATACAATGGTTAAGTGTTTCCTGCAAAATACTTAGACCATAATAATGAAAAGCTATTAACGACGTACATGTGTCATAACCAGTGATAAAAGAGTTACCTGCGAAATAATTAGGCCGTAAGCAGTGGTAAGAAGTTATTCACAAAATACTCGTGTTATAACTAATGATAAAATGCTACCTGCAAAATATATGCATCATAAATAAGGCCAAAAGTTATTTAGAAAATACTTACATCATAGCCAGACGTAAAGAGTTAACTGCGAAATACATAAGCAAAAGTAATCCGCAAAATACCTATATGACTGGTGGTAAAACGTTTCCTAAGGTACGTCATAACCCATGGTACATCACCTTAAGTCATCGTCCTTATTTGGGGTTTTTTAAACCAACGTACACACGAGGATAAACAGACAATATTTTCAATATTTATTTAAATTTTCGCTGCAATGTTTTCACAAAAGTTCGTTTAGTTTTTCCTTTTTTATTCTTTCTCTAAAACTCGTTTAAATTAATTTTCTGCGCATATTATTTCATCCGTTTTTTTTTATTTTTTAAGACGAAATTATTTGCTGATAAGTTTGGGTAAAATTATTTATTTTACAAGGGAAGAATTCGTTTAGCATTGCAAAATCTGGAAATGGTATTTTCGCATGGCTAAATTCATTTTACAGATGAATGAGTTACACAGATCGGCAACATATATCTACACAGAAAAATAATAAACCCCTGTTTTCATTTTATTTTATGAGTGCGTACTTGTGTGCATGTGTGTGTGTGTGTGTGTGTGTGTGTGTGTGTGTGCGTGTGTGTGCGTGTGTGTGTGTGAGTGTGCGCTTGGATGATTGTTTGTAAAAGCTTATCATTATTTTTGATCGAAGATGATATATTACGATCAGAACATCCGAGAGAAAGATAGGGTTGTTATCCAAGCGAATGCTGGATAATACTTGGGAAGCTGCCTATGATAAGATAACTTGCTGAGGGTGACAACGGAACAGATGTTGAAAGTAAAGATCTCAGGAAATCATAGATTTTTAAGTTTGCTAGCATTCTCTATATATAGACCAAAAGAGTACACAACTTATACAACACATAATTACGATCATATATACATATAGATATATATATATATATTAATATATATATATATATATATATATATATATATATAGATATATATATATATATATATATATATATATATATATATATATATACAGTTACGTACGCCGAAACACATCGATATACAAATACGGTAGTCCTCGACTATCGCAGGTGTTAGTTCCAAAAACCGCGATAGCTGAAAATCCGCGAAGTAGAAACAGTACTGTGCTATATATTTCTTTTTATTATTTTATAATATATATATATATATATATATATATATATATATAGGATCGTTTGTAGAAAAAGATGTAGAGCAGTGAATATAATAAAGGGGAGGTCGTTTTATGGTGTTATCCTGGGTTTCCCGTCCGTAAAGGTTTTGGCGTTACATCGTTTCTAGGCCAGCAGGTTTTGGGGTCTGACGATACGCTGCAAGGCAAATCCCTTACGGATGGGAAACCCAAGTAACCCCATAAGCCGGCCTCCCCCATTATGACATTGCATATATATATATATATATATATAATATATACAAGCATAAGGTTTAGCAACGAGTTGCCTTACCACATACCGAATTTAGAATAGCAGTCAAAGGGTTATAGCTATTTCTTCTACTAGTAGAAGAAATAGCTATAACCCTTGACTGCTATTTCTAAATCGGTATGTGGTAAGGCAACTCGTTGCTAAACCCTTATTGCTTAGTATTACTTAAATTTTCCTCGAATGAGGCTTTTACATGCCGAACGAACTACTTGGTGTAATTGATAATTTTTCCAAATAATTAATTTCACCCTTCATTATTACGGATTATATATATATATATATATATAATATATATATATATATATATATATATATATATGTGTGTGTGTGTGTGGTGTGTGAGTGGTGTATTTACACGAGCAAACACATCAACATACATATACACATATCCATAGAGTGTGTGTGTATGCGAGGATGTATATGTGAGTGTATGTATGTATGTGTGTGCATATGTTTATGGACCACACACAAACACGTCGATATATATGCACACGTCTTACAAATGTGGTGTACATATGTGTGTATCTGTAAGTATATGAGTATACATACATACATACATACATACATATATATATATATATATATATATATATATATTATATAATATATATATTATATATATATATACAGGGGGTCCCAAAAAAATGTATACACATAGTGGTTCGGCAAAAGAGAACGATAGAACAAGTACTAGGCTTACAAAGAATAACAAATTTACAATTATTTAAGGGGTGTATACATTTTTTTGGGACACCCTGTATATATATCTATATATATATTTATATATATATATGATGCAAGTTTGTGTGTGTATGTGTTTGTATGTAAGTGGAGATGAGCTTGTGCATTTCGTACTTGTCTGAAAACTCGTGTCAGTGAAGGGCGGGAGGGTCACAGTCAATTAACGTAACAACATAATGTCAGCGGGAGTTCGTTGATCGAGCATTTAGCTACCGCGGGGATCAAAGAGAGAATCAGGTCCCGGCGGGATTCGAACTCACAAACATGACACTCCAATTAAAATAGAGTAAAGCGTTTACAACGTAACCTTGTCGAATGATCGACGAGAGACAAAAGGCACGCACGTACACACACAACACACAATTACATACACACTCACATACACCCAAAGAAGGAAATAGACACGCGCAACAGAGACATAGTACATGAATTTATATATATATATATATATATCTATATAATATATATATATATTAATATATATATATATATGTATATATATGTATGTATATATATATGTATACATACATATATATATATATACATATATATATATATATATATATATATATATATATGTGTGTGTGTGTGTGTGTGTGTGTGTGTGTGTATGTATGTATGTATGTATATATATATATAGTATACATACATACATATATATAGATATATATATATTATATATATGTATGTATATATGTGTTGTATGTATGTAATATATATATATAGATATATATATATATATATAATATATAATATATAATATCTAATGTATGTATGTGTAATTTATTTGCTGATGGCTATGTGAATGCGCCTGCGCACTTGATTTGAATACATAATGTTATAAAAGATGTAGATCGCACGTGTTTCTTCGGTACGTATTACTGCTACATAATTAGGCATTGTTTTAGCGATTCCACTGACGAACTACGGATAGCAAATTAATTTATTTGCTAATTAATAGGGAAACTCGAGTATGGGATTAACTAAAAATGATAATTCTTTTTTTATAGTGCTTTATCGACGTGCCTTTAGAATTACTTTTTCGTGGTTGGGTTTAACTGCTCTTTTTAGGATGAAAGAATTCCTGCCATGGGTTTTCTCCCTGTGTATATATATATATCTATATACAATCATATATACATACTTACATACACACATACATACATACATACATACATAC
>NC_043014.1:1974922-1977422 GCF_006345805.1 Octopus sinensis
CATATATACATATATATATACAAATAATATTTATATGTATATACATTCATTCGCACACGCATGTATATGCATAAACACTCATTTGTAAATGTACATCCATACTTAAAAACGTAAAAATATGAGTGCGTGTATATATATATATATACACACACATATATATATAATATAACATATATAAATATATATGTATATATATATGTATATATCTATCTATTATATCTATATATATATATATATTTAATCTATATATATATTATATATATATATAGGGGGGTAATATGCCCTATCCATAAGGGAGGTAGCAGAGCAGATGCTAAAAATTATAGGCCTATCTCTCTGACCTCACACATCAGCAAAGTCATGGAACGAATAGTCCGTAAGAAACTAATCATGTTCCTTGAAGAAAATGACTTACGTCTGACACCCAGCATGGATTTCGACCAGGTAGAGGCTGCCTAAACACAGCTCCTGCAACACTATGACTGGGTGTTGAAACAGCTACTAAATGGCTCAAATGTGGATGTAATATATCTTGACTTTGCAAAAGCCTTTGATAAAGTCGACCATGGTATGATCTGTCACAAAACTGCGTGGTCTCGGCATAGGCGGGAAACTTGGAGAGTGGCTGCACAACTTCCTAAAGACAGAAAACAGGCAGTTGTGAGCAATGGAGCCACCTCCAGGGAAACGCAAATAACAAGCGGTGTCCCACAGGGGCACTGTCTTGGGGCCACTGATGTTCATAGTGGCCCTTTCAGACATGCCTTCAGTTGCTACGATGACCACCCTTGCTAGCTATGCAGATGACACAAAGTCTCCCACGCAATACAAAACCTGAAAATATTGCGCATCTGCAACATGAGCTGGACACATATACAGGTGGGCTGAGGACAACAACATGCAGTTTAATGCAGGTAAGTTCCAGGCCCTGCGCTACTGGCACACAAAGGTAAATGACGTGAAGACTGGATACACTGGCCCAGGAGAATTGCAATCCCTGAGTCAAAATCAGTGGCGTGACCTGGGCATTGACATAGCAATGATGCATCTTTCCAAATGCATATTGCTAAATCTGGTGATAAAATGCAGACGGCTAGCTGGATGGATTCTCCGAACTTTCAGAACAAGAGAGAAGGAGACACTGATGGTCCTATGGAAAACATTTGTCCTCAGCCGCTTGGACTACTGCTCCCAACTTTGGTCACCACACAATATAAAACAAACAGCAGAACTCGAAGCAACTCAGAGAAGCTACACAAAGAAAATCGTCTCAATGCAAATGTCAGCTACTGGGAAAGACTGAAGGTATTAAACCTCTTCTCCCTGGAGCGGAGGCGGGAGAGATATGCAGTGATATACATCTGGAAAATCCTGGAGGGTCTTGTCCCAAACTTTGGCATTCAAAGTTACTCCAACCGCAGAACGGGGCGCCGCTGCGTGGTGCCAAGGATTCCAACATCACCATCAAAAATACAGGTCCAGATACTGCAACAGCTTGGGTTTCAGAGGACCACAGCTCTTTAACATCCTCCCTAAATGCTGAGAGACTTACATGGTGTGGATGGGGTTTCTTTAAAACTAAACTGGATCTCTTCTTGTTGGGAGTCCCAGATGAACCTACCTCACGACAGGAGACACGGATGCGGGCAGCAGCATCGAACTCCCTTGTTGATCAAGTGCCACGTATCAGAGGTGGATTCACAAACTAGTGTAGCTCATTCAGCGGTGGTGCCCCAGCATGGCCGCGACCTTCGGGCTAAAACATTTTAAGGATTTTAAGGATTTATATGTATATCTATATATATAATATGTATATGTATATGTGTACTATATATGTATAATACATATGTATATATCTATATATATATGTATGTACATATGTATGTATATATTTATATATATATATATATATGTATATTATATATATATATAATATATATATATATATATATCTATATATATATAGTATATATATATATATATATATATATATATATATATATCTACACGTACACACACACATATATATATATATATAAATATATTTTATATATATGTATATATACATATATATATATCTAGTGGCATAGCCAAACGGCCCTCCATGTTGTGTGTGTGAGCATATGGTAATATGCCAGAGCTTAGCTGCTCTGAGCGTTCAACTTGTTTAACAGATGGTTGGAATTCATATTCATATAAACATAAGGGGAGAAGGGTGAGGTGACGGTTGCACTGAGGTGGGAGGACGTTTACTTAGAACTTTTCAGCTATCACAGCACTTAACAACAATAACCAGAACAACAACCACAAAAGCAATGTAAATACAACAACAACAACAACAACAACAACAGCAAGAACCGTAAGAATTCTAATGAAATTAAGGATATGGGGGAAAAAAGTATTTTTTTCTCAGTTGTCTGGAATAATTAAATGTATTTATGTAAGTTTACTCTTGTGTCTGAGCGTAAATGTACGTATGTGTATCTGTGTGTGGGTACAT
>NC_043014.1:1979922-1985517 GCF_006345805.1 Octopus sinensis
CACAATATACATACATATAGCTGACATACATACACAGGCGTACACATGCACATTATTGTACAATGCTCACACACAAATATACACACATATACACATAAAACATACAAATTTTGTGCTGTAGACTTGCATACGCACAGGCATACTTACACATAAAACACACACACACAAGACATAGGCGTAGTCTTGCTCTTTCTTTCTTTCTTTCTTTCTTTCTCTCTTTCTTTCTTTCTTTCTCTTTCTCTCACACATCTCCCAACAGACAATAGAAGTAATAGCAAATATGAAACCGGTGAGAAAAAGCCGCAACAAAGGGCATCAACTTCAACAACAGCAACATCATCACCACCATCATTATCATCCTCATCGTCATCAACTTCATTGACATCATCGTCATCGTCATCCTCATCATCGTCACCATCATCATCACGACCACCGCGACCACCACCATCATCATTATCATCATCATCATGAAAAAATAAGAATAAGAACAAGAAGAACAACAGTAGCAGCAGACACAAAATACAGCATCTTCAACATCAACATCAACACTTCGGAATATCATTATCACACGAAAAGAACAACAACGGCAACAATAGTGAAATAATTTTAAATTTACACAAGCGAAGTTGTTGTTTTAAGTCTTTCAATGAGAAAAACACAAGAGAGAAAATACCACGCACAGTAGTAGTAGTAGTAGTAGTAGTAGTAGTAGTAGTAGTAGTAATGTGGGCAGCTGACACATTCTATCATACCCAGCAAATTACGCTGGGTATGATAGGAACCTAATTGTGCCGATGTTGACAAAACCCTTACTAGTCAATGGTTGGTGGTTTCTGGCTTCAAATCAGAAACAGAAGGGTTTATCACAGCAGCCTAAGATCAATGCCTGCCTACAAGGAACTACCAGGCCAATATATTAAAGAACGGCAGTAGCCCAATATGTCATGTATGTAAACAACGAAATGAAACCATTGATCATGTTGTCTCCATCTGCAGTCTTCTTGCGCCTACAGAGTATCTCAACAGGCATGATAGAGCAGTACAGTATATTCACTTGATAACTTGCAAAAACCTGGACCTGCCTCATGATAAAAACTGGTGGGAACACAAACCAACTCCAGTGCTTGAAAATGATCACATCTCACTCCTCTGGAACTTCACCGTTCAAACTGACAGAGAGATAGATGCAAATAGGCCAGAGATAATACTGAAGGACTTCAGACAAAAATCATGCCTCCTCATTGATATGACTGTCCCAATTGACATAAATATGTATATATATATATATATATATATATATATATATATATATATATATATATATATATATATATATATATATATATATATATATATATATACACACACACACACACAATATATATGTGTATGTATATAAATATAAAAGGCGGCGAGTTGGCAGAAACGTTAGCACGCCGGGCAAAATGCGTAGCCGTATTTCATTTGCCGTTACGTTCTGAGTTCAAATCCCGCCGAGGTCGACTTTCGGGGTCGATAAATTAAGTACCAGTTACGCACTGGGGTCGATATAATCGACTTAATCCGTTTGTCTGTCCTTGTTTGTCCTCTCTGCTCTTAGCCCTTTGTGGGTAGTAAAGAAATAGGTATTTCGTCTGCCGCTACGTTCTGAGTTCAAATTCCGCCAAGGTCGACTTTGCCTTTCATCCTTTCGGGATCGATAAATTAAGTACCAGATACGCACTGGAGTCGATCTAATCGACTGGCCTCCTCCCCCAAAATTTCGGGCCTTGTGCCTAGATTAGAAAATTATATATTTGTGTGAGTATATGTGTGTGTATTTGTATGCGTATTTGTGTGTGTGTGTGTGAGTGTGAGTGTGTGTGTGTGTGTGTGAATGCACGTGTATGCTCTTGCGTATGTACTCATGAACATTTCCTGAAGTGAACGCCCAGAGCAAGTTGAAGTGGACCACAAATCATCCTGGTTGGGGTAGGTTGTATGGGGATGGGGGTTGGGGTGGAGTGTAGATCAATGAGTGCACGTGAGTGCAGGGGGGTGTGGCGTGTGTGGAAGGGAAGACGAGTAGGGGAGATGCCTGGAGTGTGCGTACGTGTGTGTGTGTGTGGAGGGGGTGACGGGACAGGACGGGACGGAGACAATAATGTATTTAAAGGTAAAGGGAGAGAAAACGGGATGGGGGACGAGGATGTGGTGAAGAGTAGGAGAATGAGAAAATGAGGGAAAAGAGGGAGAAGAACGAGAATGAGAGAGAGAGGGAGTAAGGGAGAGAGAGAAATAAATAGAGAGAGAGAGAGAAATGGAGTGCCAGGCATGAATCTGAGATAAAGATGAGATAGGCACACAGACAAACAGACAGACAGATAGATAGATAGATAGAGAGATAGAGAGAGAGAGAGAGAGAGAGAGAGAGGTAAATGAGCAAGCATGGCTGTATGGTTAAGAAGTGTGCTTTGTAACCACGAGCTTTCGGGTTCAGTCCCACAGTATGGCACCATAGGTAAGTTTCTCTTACTATATCCAGTTTGGTAGACGGAAATCACATGGAAGCCTTAATAATATATATATATATATATATATATATTATATAGATATAGCACCAGGTGGTGCTATTAAGTTAGACATGGCCTGGGCCAATAATGGCCGAAACCTATCAAAGTATCAAAGTATATATATATATATATATATATATATATATATATAGTAAGTAACAGAAGTTTTACCTGTTACGTCACCTATTTTGTTATGTAATATCCATATATATATATATATATATATATATATATATATATACGACGAGCTTCTTTCAGTTTCCGTCTATCATATCCATTCATAAGACTTTAGTCAGCCCGGGGTCATAGTAGAAGACACTTGACCAAGGTGCCTCAAAACCCAGAACCATGTGGTTGGAATCAAGCCTTTTACCCATACAGCCACGCCTGCGCCTATGTATATATGTGTGCTGTGTATGTATGTTAGTATCCATATATACATGTATGTACATGTACGCGTATATATATATATATATATATATATTATATATATATATATATATATATGTCTCTATGTGTGTGTGTGTAAATGTAATATGTGACAATTATTCGGTAGCCAAGATAAACTCTCCGAGTTTCGGGTGCCGAGGTGGAAATCCACGCCACCATCTCTTCAGTTATCCGAAACTCGGAGTTTTATCTTGGCTACCGAATAATTGTTACATATTACATTTACAGATAAATGCCTGTATTTACATAATATCAAAGTCTCTTTCTTTCTTTTGTTGTCTCCGTTTTTTATCATGTATATATATATATATATATATATATATATATATATATATATATATATATATTTCTCTTCTTATATATACACACACACATACGATATCTTTGTGGAACTTACTCTTTCTTTAAGGTTCAAACTGCAGAAACTGGTGCAGAATGTGCATGGCAGACAAGAAAACTAAGTCACGTTAGGGCGGCTGCATAACTTTCAGGCATGTGACAACTTTGAAGAATGCCGCGCAGTAAGTCATTCGCCTGATTTCTTTCCAATTCTGGCAGCGAAAATACTTGCGTCTTGTCGACTTGTTAACTGTGAATGAATTGCGGAATTTCGCTTTCATAAGCATTTGACATTAATAGAATCACGAAGAAAACAGTCGAGAAATATTTTCTTTTAGAACTTTAAATTATTATTTTGTTTTTCTCAGGATATAATTTCCTAAACTAAAGGAATATTTTAGAGCAAATTATAGCCGATATAAATGGATAATGCATATTTGGTTGACTGAGCTATCCTGCCACGCTTTATGCGAGAGAGGGAGAGAGAGAGAGAGAGAGAGAGAGAGAGAGAGAGGGAGAGGAAGAAAGAGAGAGAGAAATACAGGGAATTAACATAAGAGGTGCAAAATGAGTACACCTACTAGGCTCAGTGGCAGACAATGAGTATCGGAACACTACACACACAGTGAGAAGGAATGACAAATACTGGAGGAGTTATACAAATGAGGAATTTGATTTGTCTAATTATATTTTAAGGTAAGAAGCATTTTTTAGTTGAAAATTATTATTCATTTCATCATTTTGTATAAGCACCAAAGAAATTTGATAAAAGTTATAAATAAAAGTTACAAGCAGATGGCGCTGCGAGCTGATCTAGGTGTATACACGCCATTTGTCGACAAGCGAGATATATTCTCCGTAACAAAAGGCAGTGAGTAGCTTTTCCCCAGTTCGAACGTGCATCAACCATATTCGGACCGATAATGACATTGCGATTTCCCTAATCATTGCTTAGCGCTCCCCCTCCGTAATTTATTGATGGTGAGCCGGCGTATACCGCTGCCAGTCTTCGTACGGTGACTGGGAAAGCATAAGAGAGGGAATCGCCTAATTCAGTTCGCAGTGCCCTCACCATAACCTCACAGATCGGTATAACAATAGGTACCGGAGTAGGTCCCCTTGACCTTCTTTTTAAACATGCGGTCTTCTTTCTAATGGTTTAATCAGAAGGAGAATGGTGATACTGATACGGTTGGTGTTTCGCTGGGAACATCTGTATGTCGAATATAACATATGTAAAGTGGGTTATGACATCTGGAAGTGGACTAAAACATCTGGATGTAGGATTAAACATCTGGAAATATTTCACAAATGTAGGAAAATCAATTCATTAAAAACCAACTCAGTTCAAGCATGTTTTTCATTAAAATTCATTTATTCTCTTCGGTATTGTTCTATTATTATTATTATTATTATTATTATTATTATTATTATTATTATTATTATCATTATTGTTGTTGTTGTTGTTGTTGTTGTTGTTAACGAATTAGGTTTTTACCGAAATATTTCTTATTTCCTATAGGATACACACATACACACACACCCTCACATGCATACGCACACACATACATATGCACACACACGCTCATAGACACAAGCATTGTGTTATAATATGTATATGTCATAATATATATATCTGTATAGTCTAAGCATATATGCATGTATATATATATATATATAATATATATATATATATATATATATACATAAATTATATACATAAATATATACATAAATTATCTACACATACACTCTCGAATACACACACACGCACACATATATATATATATATATACACATACTTACAGACATGTATGTATATATATGCGTATGCATATAATTGTGTGTGTGTGTGTGTGTGTATATATATATATGAGCGTGTGAGCATGTATAAATATATTCACATGATAGATATATTTGTATATGCATATAATACATAAAGCATAGGTGCAGGTGTGGTTGTGTGGTAAGAAGCTTGCTTCCTAATCACATGGTTCTGGGTTCAGTCCCACTGCATGGCACCTTGGGCAAGTATCTTCTACTATAGCCTCAGGCCAGCCAAAGCCTTTTGAGTGGATTTGGTAGACAGAAACTGAAAGAATCCCATATGTATGTATTTGGGTGTCTGTGTTTGTACCCCACCGCCATCGCTTGACAAACAATGTTGATGTGTTTACGTCGCCGTTAACTTAGCGGTTCGGCAAAAAAGACCAATAAGATAAGTACTAGGCTTACAAAGAATGAATCCTGGAGT
>NC_043014.1:1985617-1988117 GCF_006345805.1 Octopus sinensis
AACCTGATGGCTGGCGAAATGCCGCTAATCATTTTACTTATCATCACGTTCTAACGATTCTGTCCTTTTCTCAAGTAAAGCTGGTCTTTATTGTCATTTAATAATTATGACACATTCTAAAGAAATACTGAAATCGGGTATTAATAGATTAAAATATTATGTAAAATATTCGAGTAAATAGGCGCAGGAGTGGCTGTGTGGTAAGTAGCTTGTTTACCAACCACATGGTCCCGGGTTCAGTCCCACTGCGTGGCACCTTGGGCAAGTGTCTTCTGCTATAGCCTCGGGCCGACCAAAGCCTTGTGAGTGGATTTCGTAGACGGAAACTGAAAGAAGCCCGTCGAATATATGTATATATATGTGTGTGTGTGTGTGTGTTTGTGTGTCTGTGTTTGTCCCCCTAGCATTGCTTGACAACCGATGCTGGTGTGTTTATGTCTCCGTTACTTAGCGGTTCGGCAAAAGAGACCGATAGAATAAGTACTGGGCTTACAAAAGAATAAGTCCTGGGGTCGAGTTGCACGATTAAAGGCGGTGCTCCAGCATGGCTGCAGTCAAATGACTGAAACAAGTAAAAGAGTAAGAGTAAAAAATGGTAGCTAAAAGTAAAATCGATTTCTTCGATGGTATTTTTCTCTTTGATGAAATGAAGATTATTATTTGTTTTTGGTTTTTGTAATTGGTTTACAAGTTTCTTATGTAAATTCGTATATTGAAACATATTTCGGTGTATCTTGGGAGGGTAATTAGGCCAAAGACAAACACATGCTCTGGTTGTATTTCCTTTATTTTTATTAGTTCATTGATTAATTAATCGACTGTTTGAGTAATTGTTTGGTCAATTAATTGATGGAATCAACGATTAATCAACCAATCGATGAGTTATTGGTTAATTATGTGACTATAGGAACAAGGCCTGAAATTTTGATGGCGCGGGGGGGGGGGGTAGTTTATTGCGATCGACCTCAATGTTCAACTGGTGCTTATTTCATCAACGCCGAAAGGGTGAAAGACAAAGTCGACCTCGGCGGAATTTGAACTCAGAACGTAGCGGCAGACGAAATACCTATTTCTTTACTACCCACAAAGGGCTAAACACAGAGGAGACAAACAAGGACAGACAAACGGATTAAGTCGATTACATCGACCCCCAGTGCGTAACTGGTCCTTAATTTATCGACCCCGAAAGGATGAAAGGCAAAGTCGACCTCGGCGGAACTTGAACTCAGAACGTTGCAGCAGACGAAATACCGCTAAGTATTTTGTTCAACATGTTAACGCTTCTGCCAGCTCACCCCACATTAACTTATGATAACAATAATCCTTCCTATTAAAGGTACTAGGCCTGAAATTTTGAGAGAGGGGACTAGTCGATTACATCGACCAATTCACCGATACCCAAATGATGAAAGGAAAATCCGACCTCGGTGGAATTTGAACTCAGAAGATGAAGACCCGGCGTTTTAACGATTCTGCCGGCTCGCCGCCTTACATATTAGGTTGATGCATAATTATTGCGGTTTTTTTCAATAAATTTTATTCAACAAAAACAATAACAACATTTAACAAAAACATCTTTAAGTGATTATTTCGGAGCATATTCACCATCTACTTCAATTTCTGCTTGGTATTTTGTTTAAGTTTGAATTTTGTTTAAAATTGCGTTTTGTTTAAATTTTTTGTTGAATAAAATTTATTGAAAAAAAAAAAAGCCGCAGTAATCATGCACCAACTTAATAATTTGCAATAATAATAGAAGTGAAATAAAACCAAATTATTGGGAAAATGGCCCACTCGAGATACAACAGAAAAAAAGAGAATGTAATTAATATTGAATAAGAGTGTAATTAATATTGAATAACTTAAGATTCTGATTTAAATAAATATTACATAAATAACTTTTACATTACATTATTTACATTATTTACAATTGACGGATATTTGTCCTCATCTTGTTTGTTGTTAGCACAACATTTCGGTTGATATACCCTCCAGCCTTCATCAGGTGTCTTGGGGAAATTTCGAATCTGAGTTCTCATTCCTAAGATATTTTAACATTGAAAAATGCCTTAGGAATGAGAACCGAGGTTCGAAATTTCCCCAAGACACCTGATGAATGCTGGAGGGTATATCAACCGAAATGTTGTGCTAACAACAAACAAGATGAGGAAAAATACCCGTCAAATGTAAATAATGTACGTAATTCCTCATCTCTTAAATATAGAACTATATTAACTTTTACATTACCTTAGAAATGCGAAGAACAGTTCTGCAAGCGTCGAAGGAAATCTGGAATTGTAGAAACACAAGCCTACGTTTTATAGTTTATCTAAATGTTTATTAAGTGCGATGTCTTTTGTGATTCACCTATTGTTTTGACCTTAATGTATTAAAATGCAAAATGGACATTATTTTTCTCAACATGTATTGACTAATTATATTTGCTGGCAGTTTTCTTAAACGTTTCTTAGATTATTTCGTGAGAAAACATATAAATTTG
>NC_043014.1:1993117-2005617 GCF_006345805.1 Octopus sinensis
ATGGGGCAGTCCACTTTCAGTTACTTGAAGGATGGTATGAATAAAATATACAAATTGACATACTGCAATTAACTGTGAAAATTGCATGAAACGAAGTAATAGGAAAGGTCGCCTAATTTTAGACAACACTAGCCTGAGATGTCTTGCTCTTTCTATTTCTTGCACGCGTGCGAGCGCATTCACCTATACTCTCTCTCTCTCTCTCTTTCTCTGTCGATGGCTAATGGCCTCTGCATATACACACACACACATATATATGTACATATATACATACATACATACATACATACATACATACAAATATATACATACAGAGAATGTAAACATTTTTATATATAATATATATATATATATATATATATACATATATCACACACGTGATCACGTGACCGACCAGACCATCAGATGTTGTTACACATCGCTGGTCACAATGCGTTCGCATTGTTTTAGCCTTCGAATGACGCCACCCCGCTGGCTAAGCGAGCAGGCCAAATATATATGTATATATGTATATATATATAATGTGTGTGTGTTGATATATATATATATATATATAGTGATAGAGAGAGAGAGAGAGAGAGAGAGAGAGTGAGAGAGAGAGAGAGAGAGAGAGGGAGAGAGAGAGAGAGAGGGGTATGGTGAATAAATTGTTGTTATCTAAAAGTGAAAATACCAAATTTTCATAAAAATATCTTGGAATACTAAAGAGTAAATTTATTCAATAATATCGCCATTGGCTTCAACCACGACCTCCAGACGACTTCGGAACTGCCTGCAACTCTTCTGGACGGTCTTCTTGTTTAAATTGATGAATGCCGCCATAAACCTTGTCTTCATTTCATCTTTGGTGTTACAAGGAGTTTTGTTAGCCCCTCACTCAACTGCGCCCCATACATAATAATCAAGGGGGTTGCAGTCTGGGGAGTTAAGGGTTATGTGGTCGCAGAAATTGTCTGACTGGACTGCCATGACTGGGTTCTCCGGCTTGTATGGCATGGTGCAGAGCCCTGTTGCCAGACATAGGGTCTTCCAGCAGCCAGCCTCTTGACCCAGGACAGCACTACCTCCCCCAGGCACTTCATGTCGGCCTCTGTGTTGAGTGTGAGGTCGTGTGGGAAGATGAATGGAGGCATAATGTTGCTATCACTAGTGATCACTCCAAACGCCATGATGTTGACTGGATGTTTGATTTTTATCACTCTCGGCACATGTTTTGGGGACACGGCAAGCCAATGGTTGTTTTGTGTGTTCACCATCTGATCCCGGCAGAAATTTTTCTCATCTAAGAAAAAGCCAAAGCATTTTCGGTTGAAGGAGTTGCTTGAGTTTGTTCAAAAGCTTCGTAGGGCGGACTTTCTCCTTGTCCTTGATGGCTTGAGATAGAGATTGGCCCTTTCTCATTTTGTATGAGGAATGCCGAATTTCTTTATGCACTACGTACCCCATAAGGAACTCAGACACTCTCATGTCCCTGGCGATGGACCTGACTAACTTGGAGGGATCTTTGTCAATCAGCCTGGATCTCACCAACAAATTCAGGAGTTCTTTTCTTATCAGAATGATCAGAGTGAGATTTCCGAGCTGTCGCACCTTAGTAATCACCATTAGACTCATCCAACTCTTTCCGAATCTTCTGCAATCTCCTTAGATTGACATCCAAACACTCTGAAATGTTCGTATTGGAGTTTCCGGCGTGAATGCCAAGCAGTACGATATGTTGTTTCCAAATTTCTAGCAGAGTGAATTGCGTCATGTTGCTGTTTTTCTCTCAGACGGTGCCCAACTGACCCTATTATACTGTGCAGTCGACAAAATTAAAAACAAACAATACACATGCATGAAATTAAAACTAGAAAATGGCGACAATTTACCCATCGGACCCTGTATATCAAAACACACATGCACAAATAGGTGTATGTATACATACATACATACATACATTCATACATTACATATACATACATACATACAAACACATATACATATATACATACGTGCATACATACATACATACATACATACATACATACATACATACATACATACATACACACACACACACACACACGCCATATATATATATATATATATATATATACATATATATATATATATATATATAATCCTATGAAAGCACTGGTTAGTTACCTATACAAAGAATGTTGAACATTACAGTTAATACTCAACTGCAAGGTAACTATATAAACCGTGGTTTATATGTATGTTTATTTATTACAATAAGAAGAGAAAATAGAGAAGTAATTAATAAATTATTATTCATTAATTAAAAAAAAAACTGACAAACATCCTTTACAGCTATTTCAATTCCAGACCTTCAGAAAATTAATAAATAAAATTAAAAATTATCTGAAAGCTGAATCTCTTCAGAGGTAGTTTAAGATATACAAAATAGTTTAAGATCTACAAAATAGTTTAAGATCTACAAAATAGGTGTTCAATTCCTGGATGTTGAGTGACAGCCGCAAAATTTTTGCCATTTTGGAGTTCCCTGGTATCTGAGCTAGGTAGCAATCAGCCCCTTTTGCTATCATTCCTAGGGCACGTATGACAGCAAGGTATTGCTTTAGTCTTGAGATTCCACATTTTGCCAATTTCTACTTCATGATCTTTATACTTGCTCAGTTTTTGGTAGGTCTTGACAGATACGTTTATGTCGATTGGGGCAGTCATATCAATGAGGAGGTATGATTTTTGTCTGAAGTCTTTCAATAGAATGTCTGGTCTATTGGCATCAGTCTTTCTATCAGTTTGAATGAAGTTTCAGAGGAGTGATCATTTTCAAGCATTGGAGGTGGTTTGTGTTCAAACCAGTTTTTATCATGGGGCAGGTCCAAATTTTTCAAAATTACCCATTAAATATATTGTGCTGCTCTGTCAAGCCCGTTGAGATATTCTGTAGGCGCAAAAAGCTTATGTCTACACAAACATTTTATCCCTATAAACAAATCATCTGTGTGGTTGTTCGGCAAGAAATTGTCGAACGCTCATACGTAATCTAACGACGAGAGAGTCCAGCATATATGTGTGTGTGTGTGTGTGTGTGTGTGTGGTGTGTGTGTGTGTGTGTGTGTGTGTGTGTGTGTGCATGCATGTATGTATGTACGTGTGTGTGTGTGTGCAGGCGACTATGTATGTATGTATGTGAGTAGACCGAACTGTAGAGGACCCCAGCTGTTGGTGGTGGTTCTCTAATTCTTAGCCTCACACGTGACAGTCAGCCACTCGTTCCACCTGTACAGGTGATGATAGTATAGGCAGTCAGGAACCTTGAGGATCTACAGAATGGCCTGAACGCAATATACAAGAGAATCTGGAAATACAGATCTAAGCAATTTCAAAACTTCTGCCCTCGTCCCACCAACAAATTACAGCCAAAATACAGAGGAGCAGGCTGCACTGATATCCCGAAGACAAACTAAATTCTTGCTTTATCGAAGAGTTCTTCACTTCCAGTGAAAATACACAAAGCCTAGAGGCAAGGAACAAAAACATTATTCTTAATGCGCCATTAAAGAAAAGGGAAATTCGTGATAAAGAGAGAGAGAGAGAGTTATCCCACACGTTCCTCCCTCATTGGGCCTCATCAGGGCAGCAATTATGCTGTTTGACTTCAGCAGCCATAAGACTCACAGACATACAAAGCTCTATCGTTTTTCTACTTTCATACGTTGATAGGCATTGCAGTATAGTAACATGCTGACACACACACACACACACACACACACACACACCACACACACACACACACACATACATACACACACACACACATACATACACACACACAAACATACACACAGAGATAAACATACATACACACATAAACAAGCACACACAAATACATATAAACATACACACGTACATAAGCATACATACTTACACACTCATATAAACATACACATACACACACACACACATATCTGTGTAATTTCTGTGTTCCCAGGCTGATAAGTACTGAAGCATACATATATACGCAACATACCAATATACACACATACACATACATAGCTATAAACACAAATATACGAACATATATATACTTGTTATACACACAAGTGCATCCACATCCACATACACACACACACACACATATATATATACATGTATGTATATGATTGTGAATGTACATTCATATATATGAGCATATATATATATGTGTGTGTGTGTGTGTCTATGTATGCATGCATGTATACATGTGTATGTATGTATGAATGAATACATATATATATATGTGTATATATATATATATATATATATATATGTGTGTGTGTGTGTGTGTGTGTGTGTGTGTGCAAAGATAAAGTCATTAAACTATATTCTGCCACAAAACTTATCTGAATATCCTGAAAGAAATGCCTGTCTGCCTGCATATATCTCACGGAGTCGATCGTTTCGTCAATTAAACAGCACGAAAACAACAACAATAACAGCAACAATAGCAATAATTAACGAATCTCATTTCGCATGAACTTCACAACGTCACATTTCTCTCTGCCTGGAACTTCCACCGTTCTTTTCATTCAAAAGGTAAAGCGAAACAATTCACACAATCTTCCATTTCTGTAAATATAGATCCAACAGTTTCGTTGTGTTTCGCTGGTTATTCAACGTCTGATCGTGACACAGTAATTAGTTTTGATGTAATTAACAAAGGTTACTTTCCTCTCATCGACAGCCAGTTTCAATAATTACTAAAGGCTCAGTAGATATATACCCGTGGGACGGGTATAATTGTTGATCGTCAGACTTTTGGAAATGCAATCATTTAATTGATGGAGAAAAATTATCAGCCAAAATTTACTGGAATTAGAAGACTAAAATGTAAAGAATAATGTTTTGGGCTAAGAATCGTTTCACATAAAGAAACAATAACCCACTTCCTTGGCTTTTATCGTCTCCAAGAAGCAGTGATAGATATTTCGTAAGTTCATCGTTTCATTTTTGTAATCGTCTCATTAGTTAAATAGTTTATTTGATAATTCATTGGTAAATAAAAGTAATTGGCAGACGATAAGAGGAGAATACTCTAGAAAGTTTAGTTCGATCTTTTAACTTAAAGTTTCTGTTGATTAGAATTTCCAAATAATCGACGGGTATTTATCCCCCAAAATATTTACTTCGTTCACAACATAAACTGTATTCTATTGACTTCGATCATATTTTCTATATTCTCCTTAAATCTTCACTAACAAAATATAATTTTAAGTCTTTTTCTTCATAAATACTATTTTTGTTTTCCCTCAAATATTACACTGTAATATATAACAATTCATGTAACAATTACACAATAATTAAACGGCTAATGACGAGATGTTCGCTGTTTATGTACGGCATTTTCAATCTTTCATCGCTCTGTCTATTTTTATGGTACAATTCCAGTTCCTTAGGGGTTCCACTTCTAATACGTGTAAGTTCGCTTCTCTGTTATACAGGGAATTTATTGGAGGAGTGTAAAGGGATTATTTGGACAAGTGGTTGTTTTATATGGGAACGTAGATTAGTTTGGATTTGTGGTGGTTACTAATCGGTATAGGGAACATGTATGTATGTCATTATTCAGTTTATTTCAAGATTTCTTACCAGTAGAGAAAGAACCGGTCTCCAACCTAGGCGGCGAGCTGGCAGAAACGTTAGCGCGTCATGCGAAATGCTTAGCGGTATTTCGTCTGTCGCAACGTTCTGAGTTCAAATTCCGCCGAGGTCGACTTTGCCTTTCATCCTTTCGGGGTCGATAAATTAAGTACCAGTTGTGCACTGGGGTCGATTTAATCGACTTAATACCTATGTCTGTCCTTGTTTGTCCCCTCTATGTTTAGCCCCTTGTGGGTAATAAAGAAATAGGTTTCTAACCTAGATCCAAGGCTCCTTCATTGCAATTTTAACATCAACAACAGGGTAATTTTGTATGTATGTATGTATGTATATATGTATGTAGGCATATGTATGTATGTATGTATGTATGTATGTATGCATGCATGCATGTATGTATGTATGTATGTATGTATGTGTATGTGTGTGTGTGTATGTATACATGTATGTATGTATGTATGTATGTATTGTCTACTATTCTCTTGACATCACATAATTCCTTGCTTCTTCTATATTAAATAGAATTATAGGATTATGAGTCACACTGGTTACAATGAAAGGTTAATGTGTTTATATGTATATTTGAAAAAATTATGTTAGTGCGAAGGGAATTTGACAGTCTTTTCTCTTACTAATCGAAAGCAGAGATATGGTGAGAGTAAATACAGTTTATAAACTTTGTATTAATTTATGTCACGTGGTCATATGTTGGTAATTTCCTCTCTGAGCTTACGAAAAACTTGAGTACACAGTCTGAGTAACAATGTCATCTATGTAGAATGTACTCAGCTGAGTACATTCAAATATTTCATGACTTCTGAGCAAATACGAAATCTACTTTGTTTTATTTAAAATCATTTCAGTAAATTTATTCGAAATATGTCCTTTAACTCCGTTCAACACGAAACGGTTCTCAAAGATGTGGAAAGTTATGAGAAACGACCGGTGCCACCAGATGGCGGCTGGGGATGGGTCGTCTGCTTTGCTGCAGCCTCTCTCTGTTTCATAGTAAACGGACTGACAAGTTCTTCAGGAATATTCCTCATTGGTCTCACCAGAATCTTTGATGACCCAGTATCGAAGCTGTCTTTAATCGGAGCACTACAAAGTGGACTCAGTATGCTTGCAGGTAAATCACATTCCTATTTTCTTTTTCTTCAATTACCCATTTTGGTCACAAAATATTTCTCTATTAAATTTCCCATTTGAATATCTTTCCCACGATGCTTTTCTATTATCGATCTAAAACCATCATTATATATCGATCATTATATGATTTTGTTATATATTTATCATGACATGGTATCGTTATCATCAAAATATCATTAAATATTTCTCATTTACCCCAATTTCATCTTGACTCCATTACTTATCAAACTACGTCTGTTGTCCGGAAGGATTCATCTGTTTTTATTCCCTCTTCTGATAAATGAGTTAAAAAAGAGAGTTCAGCTTCATTTCCAATATAAAGTACAAAATCAATAATTAGATCGAACCTCTTAAACCACGGTGTTGACACCTCATTCACTTGACCAATCCTTATCACATTCTATTTCCAGCTCCAGTGGCCAATATGTTGTTGGTTTACTTTAGCCATCGGACAGTGATCATATTAGCAGGTCTTCTGGGTTTCATAGGAGCCATATTGGGAGCGTTTTCAACCAGTATCGATATGATGATCGTTACATATGGCCTCATCGCAGGTGAGATTCCGTTGACCATCCAAATATATTCCAAACGTCAATATGTCATCTTTAAAAAAATAAGAATAAATGTCAGGAATTCCAATTATTCCACAACAAATCCTTTTAAAGTGCAGAAAACTGTAATTTTTTTGTCATTGCAACCTGTACAAAGCCCACACAAGTTGCTCCCTACACAAATATTCCACAATACTCCAAATGGGAGCTGACCTGGGTGTGCAGGAGCAGCCTGTCGCATCAATAATTTCTTGCCACATCGAACCCTTACACTAACAGTACCAACGGTTACTATTTGTACTACAATACTTACCAAACAGACACAACCACATTATCCCCCCCACCCAAACGACTTCAACGCCCTGGCGACGGTTCGTGCGACTAAACCCTTCTCAAGCCAGGCCGCAATGACTGAAACAAGTAATACACACACACACACACGCACACACACACACACACACACACGCACGCACGCACGCACACACACGCACGCACACACGCACACACACACCACACACACACACACGCACGCACACACGCACACACACACACAACACACACACACGCACGCACGCACACACACACACAACGCACACACACACACACACACACACACACAACACACACACACACACACGCACGCACATACACACACACTCACAGATTTGAGACGATAGTGAAGATTGCAATTTTCCAAATGATAGCCATGACGAGCAAAATGGCAAACAGAGCCGTGGCTATCATTTAGGAAATTATAACCTCTTCCCTGTGCTCTCCAAGATATGCAGGAATGACTGCCAAATATTTACTCCCAGACACGCATTTTGTCTGTTTTCTCAAATGTCTGTAGAACTTAGACATTGTATTCTAAACATAGAGATGATTTCAACGAGAATGCTCTCTTCAAATTTTGCATATATCTTGGTGAGATGTGAGCGATGCTGAGGTTTCAAGGTTAGCGTACGCTGTAGAGATAAAAGATCTTTTACAGCGAAACAGACCGCATTGGGCAGGTCATGTGGGTCGTATAGATGATGGAATATTGAAGGACTCCAGAGCAACCGTTTGACGGAGAACAATGTTCTTCTAAAACACTGCTGTCCAAACCGAAGTTGAAGTGATAAGACCGTCTTTAGTCTGGTCTGAAAAAAAGAAATAAAAAAGAAAACGTAATGTCATTGTAGAAAGTTGGGAAATAACTGAAATTGATCGGACCATCATGGGATGAAAATATCTATTAAATGTGTTCGTGGATTTTAAACATGTAGAATTTAAACGAGCGAGGACAAATACGGATTTAAAATATAAGAAACCTGTCCGTGGATTTTGGAAAGAATTGCATCGAACACACGCAATTTAAAAGCTCGGACAATAATGTAATAAAAATATACCGAATGCGTTCATAGATTTTGAGAATAATTGCACTCAACACGCGAAAGTGTAACGAGGTGCAAAGAAAAATAAACCGCATAGATAAGAATATTTTCTCGAAATATTCAAATTATGATTGAAAATGTTTATCTTTTGCTGGTTTCGTTAACTTCCGAAAGGTAGAAGCTGATAAGAAAATGTCACCATCGGAACGAACATATGTCTGGCCACCCTGTAATAAAAATGTTATCTTTCTCTTTCGGGAGTGTAAAAAAGACACAATGCCAACTGACACGGTGCTATGTTCTGTTTAACGGAAATATTTACGAGATAAATTTGGTTAAAGCTGGGCTAATCATCGGCTGGGCTAAAATATCCTCTTAGCTTTGAAGCTCATTAACGAAGGGCTCACTTATTACTGAGCCGACTTGAATCAATGTTTGAGCGTCTATGTGTTTGTGTTTGTGGTGTGTGTGTATGCGTGTGTTTGTGGTGTGTGTGTGTATGCGTATGTGTGTGGTGCGTGTGGTGTGTGGTGTGTGTCGGGGGGGAGAATAGATAATGTTGCGATGTCATCAAAATGACACACATTTCGACTGTTTGTTGTCACGTCTGGCGAGATAGTACATTCACCTTTTACATAATGTGTGAGCGACTGACGTCATTTGTACTTCTCATGGCTTGACTAATTACTCAGCTTGATACAGTTTTACAAATAATAATTAATGACCGCCAAAATAACAATAAGAAATAAATTAATTACCTCATTAACAACGGGAGGGACGGAACAATGGATGAATGAGCAGAAAAAAATAAATAACAGAATACTGACGGAAAGTTCTGTTCATAGTAGTAGTAGTAGTAGTAGTAGTAGTAGCAGCAGCAGCAGCAGTAGTAGTAGTAGTAGTAGTAGTAGTGGTGGTAGTAGTGGTGTTGGTGTTGGTGGTAGTAGCAGTGTTGGTGGTGGTGGTAGTAGTAGTAGTATATTTGTTGGGAGAGAGAAGGAGTAGCCAAAACATTCCCTTTTGAAGTGGTGAATGCGCTAGTGCTTACGTAAATCGTATCTGTGGAGACCCAAGAATTTCCCAGCCATTATGCATGTGTTGTTCTAAGAATTCCTACAGACATGTTGAAAAACACTCCTTCTGACCAACCCAACCAACCAACGAAACTTAACGACTCGTTTTATCACCAATATCTAATGTCGAATAAGCTTTCCAGTCCATAGTCACGATATAAACAGAGAAATTCTAACACCAGTCATCACAAATCTAACTTTTAAATAATCAGTTTCTAACTGCTAATTAAACAATGGAAGTAATTATGGAAATGGTAAAAGTACTTTAGAAACTTCTAAATGGACAAACACACCGCATTTAGAAGCACAATTCAAAAATCACCAGTCAGTCGCAAAATAGCTACACCGCTTTCATATCTCTGTAATATATTGCTGTGTATTTCCAAAATAATTTCTGTGAATTATTTTACCTTTTTTTTCAGGTGTGTCACTTGGAATGACATTTTTTACTGGGCAAATCATTGCAGGATTCTATTTTGAAAAGAAGCGTGCTTTGGCAATAGGAATATCGAACTGTGGAGGTGGAATGGGGATACTAGTGGGTAACATGTTAATTGAGTACTTCATAGAGTTTTATGGACCGAGAGGGACCTTGCTTCTTATTTCAGGGGCACTTTTGAATATTGTTGTTTTTGGATCACTTTGCCGACCCCTGCAATATGCCTACAAAAATGTTGAGCAGAAAGAATCTAAAGGTAAGATTGTTACAATTTGAAATATTATTACGTATGCATATAATACACAGAATATATACGCATGTGCAAATACATATGCGAATATATATAATATATACACGTATATATATATATATATATATATATAATATATATATGTGTGTGTGTATGTATGTATATATATATATGTATATGTATATATGTATATATATATATATATAATATATATATATATATAATATATATATATATATATATATATATAGAGAGAGAGAGAGAGAGAGAGACATACAAATGTTATATGTGTGCGTGTGCGTATGTGTGTCTGTCTGTGTAAGAGAGAGAAAGAAAATGGAATTCACCAGACTCTTTACCCACTACGATGGTTTCGACACGTTCTACATTGGTACCTTGCAAGTGAGATGTACAATAGTTTTTCAAAAGTTTCTTGATAGAATGACCATATTTGAAAAAGATTTTCTTACAATAAAAAGTAATAATTGATTATGCTTTTAAAAAAAGAAAAGTGTTCGTGTAACTGCTTTTCACAAGTTTTAGTTCTTCAAACACACGTGTTATATAAATTAATCCTTATAGAAGTAGTTAGTTTTAGCAGCATTTTCACTTCAGATTTAGGATGTCTGTACACAGGTATATATATATATATATATATATATATATATATATATATATATATATATATATATATATATATACGTTTATGAAGTTGTGTTGCAATATTCTTGGTTTTCAGTTCTTCACTCGTTTATTATTGTTCTTGTTCTAACTCATGTTCATCGTCCAGGAATCTTTCATGACACATCTGTGACCGCCTCAGCGACACTTTCTGTCTTCGTGTGTGCTCTTGCTCTACTCATTCCTCTCAGAGATGCGTGACGAAAGATCTTTGGTTTCCGGACAATGGACATAAGTTAGAATAAGAACAGTAATAAAAGAATGATGAATGAATATATAGTGCGTGTGTTTATTTGGCAAAAAAAAAAAAATTACCATCCAGAAATACAAAAATATATCTATAATACATTAAAAGTCAGTTTTAATCTTGCTTGCTTGTAATGTTAGTCTGCGAAACTAACATTACAAGCATACTGGGAAAATACTACGAATTAAGTTACCCTGAAATGTCGATACGAATTGAATGAAACAAGTTTCGCGTAAATCGGTAGTTTGCAAGATATCAGAGATTTTTAGGGTATAACTACCCAAAACGCTGCATAATTGGAAAATGATCCAAAAATAATCTTCATCCCGAAAGGGAGGAAACTCTTATCTTTCTATTAGACGCTAAGTTTTTTTATTCGAGTGCATTCAACGTATTTGGCTGTTATTTCTAGAATGCTCTGCTACCACGTAACAGCTATTTGCAACAAAGGAGCCGAAATACCTGTTACTTGGTAGCAGAGCGTGCAAGGAATAGTAGCCAAATCTGTCCTTTTCTGGGGAAAGGAGCCGTTTACACGTGATTTCGATGTCACATTCAATACAACCTGGAAAAGAAAGAACCCATGAAACAAGACTCAATTGCTGGGAAACTCTGAGTTTCTCGGTGACTCAACGGGTCACGGGTGGTCTAATATATATATATATATATATATGTGTGTGTGTGTGTGTGTGTGTGTGTGTGTGTGTGTGTGTGTGTGTGTATGTATGTATATATATATATGTCTGCATATGTGTGTTTATGCATTTATGTATATATACACAGAAAAAGAACACGATCCTTACTGTTTTGTAGAAATCTAATTTCTGCCTCACCAGACGGAACCAACCAAACTTCTGTGATGGAAGATGAAGAATCCCACAACACAGGAATCACCAGAGAGAGAAGGATCCGAAACGAGAGATTCATAAAGTTAAAAGAAACACAGAACGTGGTGAGAGAGTAATTGCTTTATTGTTTGTTAATTAATTCTGATAATTGATTAATACTTATTATTAACGATATGTTTTTTTCTCTGAGTATATCGAAATATGTAAGAGTTCTTCAACAGTGTTCCATTGCTATAACCGAACCTTTCATTTTTACTTACAAAAGTCATTAGACTT
>NC_043014.1:2008117-2013117 GCF_006345805.1 Octopus sinensis
TTTTGGGGTTTGAATAATTCACCTCTGGAAACATGGGTGGTTCTTTCAATATCCTTAAACAACCCTTATTCAGGGACCTTTTGAGCGGGATGGGCTACTCAACCTGAAGAAAATTCTAACTGGCCCCGACCGCAAGGTCATGTGCTGTTTATCTTGACATGAGATCACCATGTCGCGCACATATGGTTGTGATGCATGTGCCTGGTGTACCCTTATCAGACGGGTAGCCATGATGGATATACTGGACTTCGTATATTTTACCCCAGTGTCACTTTGATGGCAGGAACTGCTCTCTCATTCAATAATAATAATAATAATAATAATAATATAATAATAATAATAACAATAATAAATGGGGATTTCTTGTATTTGTTATCAAGGTGACGGATGAGGGGAACAGTCCCAACACACACTTCATAATAATATGTAGTACCAGGCACTGGCTCTCATGGTTTCTGATCTTAAATGATTGAAAGTGTTATCAAACTAATTGTTAAAACCCCTATTTCTTACTTTCCAGCATTTCACTAGATTCAGGTTCGCACCATTTATCACTATAACCAAATCCTAGCTTTCTACATAACTTCCACTCGATTATTCTCCCTGGCTTCTCATGTTTAGTCTTGTATTTTCTTCTTGAAAATTGCTTTATAGTATTTGTTGCCCCTTTTACTTCTGAATCCAGGTCCCACCGAGGTTAAATCTGCTTTTCATCCTTTCAGGGCCAATAAAATGAAGCAACAAATAATCCCGGGGTTGATTTAATCGGCTAATCCTAGAAAATATAACTTTGTGCATAAATCAGAAAATTATTAATAATATGATAAAATTCTTATTTCTAATAATTATTATAATTGCAATTAGCGTTCGAATTGTGACAATTGTATCATAATTGTAAATCCTTATATTTAATTAAAGCATAATTTCAGAAATTATCCAAGAGTACCTTGAGAAAATACAGTAATCCCTGACCATATCGCGGTTCACCTATCGCGGTTCACCTATCGTGATTCAACTATCGCGGTTTATTGCTTAAGCTTACGTCGTTTCCTCTGCGGTGTTGTTTTCAGTTTATAATAAACTGATGCTACAAAGCTATTTCCTATGATTTCAAATATAAGAAAATTCAGATACATTTGTAGAAATATTTGGTTGTGAGAAAAGTCATTCTGTATTAAAGTCTGATTTTTCTAAGATGGCAAGCTGGCAGAATTGTTAGCACACTGGGCGAAATCCATCGTGGTATTTCATCAGTCTGCGTTCTGAGTTCAAATTCCGCCGAGGTCGACTTTGCCTTTCATCCTTTCGGGGTCGATAAATTTAGTACCTATTTTTTTATTACCCACAAGGGGCTAAACATAGAGGGGACAAACAAAGACAAACATAGGTATTATGTCGATTACATCGACCCCAGTGCGTAACTGGTACTTAATTTATCGACCCCGAAAGGATGAAAGGCAAAGTCGACCTCGGCGGAATTTGAACTCACAACGTAACGGCAGACGAAGTACCGCAAAGCATTTCGTCCGGTGTGCTAACGCTTCTTCTAGCGTTAATTTAGTACCAGTTGCGTACCGGGGTCGATCTAATCAACTGGCCCTCTCCCTTCAAAATATCGGCTCTTTTGCCGAGAGTAGAAAAGAATGTCTTAATTGTTTTGTGTATCTCTGTTCACACATGTCTCACATCAACCAAATAAAATTACTAGATGACATTACTAACAAAAATAATAACAACTAATACATCGACTATAGACGTTTAGCTTCATCAAATTTTGTTCCGCCCGTTTCTATTCTCACTCATTTCCTTCCCGACATCCTTTTTGTCCCTTTAACTTTGTATCATCTCGTTTTTTCTCACCATTTTTCTCACTCCCTTTCATTTTTATTACAGTTAGTCTTTCCGAGTTAATGTATTTGCCACCTCTCTGTGTCTGGTCGTTTGGTATGACTCAGAAGAAGTCCGCCATTTTGATGTCGCTTCACGGATTATTCACAACAATCGGTGAACTCTTCCTTGGCGTGTTTGTTGATCTGCTTCACTTTCGTAGCAAGAACTTGTACATCTTCTCTCTGATAATATCCTCTGTATCAATCATATTGATGCCATACTGTTATACCTTCCAGTACATCGCTCCTGTAGTCTGTATCTACAGTATTGCTCTCGGTAAGTTTATAACATTTTCAACGCAATTCATTTTAGAATTTTATTGTAATGTTCGTATATTCACCATCGTCATCATCTCCCGACTGGCGCAACCCGTCTCTGTTGTGCTACTCTGAACGATCTAGCAGTTAGCACTCATCACTGATTCTCTGTACTCCAACACACGCAGAAGGGCCGCAGTTTTGGGACTTGTTAAATCGTTGATACTAGGGCCAGTCGATTAGATTAACCCCAGTACGCAACTGGTATTTAATTTATCGACTCCGAAAGGATAAAAGGCAAAGTCGACCTCGGCCGTGAAATTCTCCATATTAATGTTGAGAAAAGTAAAACACTGGAGCAGAATGCTTCGTAAATATAAATATGTCATAAAAATGGGTTTCGATATTTTGCAGGACAAAAAAAAAAAAAAAAGTAAAAATTATACGATATACAAAAAGAAAGCAAAAAAAAAAGGAATAATTTTGATAACAGTTGACTAAAACCCCTCGACATGTGCCGATGTAAAATTCCATCAAATATTGGTCTGAAGTCAGATGTATTTCAGTATTCTGCTATTTTACAATATTTTATCTTTGTCTTAACAAGTTAGTCCATCACCAAGCATTTCAAATAGAACACAATTTTACACAAATGCGTTCTTGAATTATATACACAGGTTTGGAGGGTAGAAGTTCCTTTCAGTTATTATCAAAAATCACACAAATATGTTTGTGTATTTGTCTATATATGTGTGTGTTTGTGTGTGGCATTCTGAAGCTGTATCGTTCTCCATTTACTCCAGGGTTTACCGTATCACTAAGACTGGTGTTAACCACTGAAGTCGTTGGTCTAGAACATTCTACAAAGGCATACAGTGTTCTATGTGTCACGAGTGGAATCGCAGGATTAGTTTCCTCTCCTCTTTTTGGTAAGCTCGTCAAAGTTATTCTTCAATATATTTATGAAATGTAATATTGAAAATAGCCGATGCAATGTGCTTCTCTATGTTGTTTGTTTGTGTTAGTATTGAAAACCGTTTCCCCAAAGAGAAAATGTACACTTATATAGTTTATAGTTCCATTGTCACTTAACGTCAAGTCTAGCGTAGGAAAAAGCTTTCTAGCATCAATAGATAAACACTTCCCTACAAACCACAGATACTGAAAACTATTCAAGCGACGTAGCGTTTACAGCTCAACCAGGAATATGAAAAGAACATCATAACAAGAGTTAGACGAACAATATCGAATCCCCAGGCAGCTGCACAAACCAGGGTTTATGCTCCTCTAAGTATGTCCCGCGATACACAAGCGGTTGTGTACAAAGATGAGGTTAGCTTCTATAGACGTACATCTAACAGTAACTAAAGCCTGTATATAGGCAAGACAAAAGGCAAGTCCAAGAGACAATATAACCACACTGCTACGCTCAGAAAATAGGGAAAAGAAGGAAGAACGTCAAGAAACTATCAAGTCACATCTGGAAATTAAAGAAATCAGCGGCAAAGAATTCGATATAATGTGGAAAGAATTCGGATCTTTTAAAAATGGGACAAAACAATGCGACTTCTACAGCTAAGAAGGGCTTCAACTACTGGAATACATACACTTCCTAAATATACTTAATAAAAGATCTGAATATTAAAGCAAATGTAAGCAGTTAAAAAAATATTTAATAACACAATATTGAAAAATACAACTGCTACTGTCATTAGCTGCAACGCATCAAAGACAAGAATATGTGATGCAATGTAGCACAGAAATTCTCGGAGACAGCTAAACAACAACATTTTACTCCCATAAAATTCTAGTTTCACTTCTGTTATTTCATCGAGAAAATACGGTTTCGAGTCACAGAAGCAGTTTTCTACTTTCTTCTACCCAAGAACTTTTCCAGCCAAATATTCTGCCTGCTGCTACGATCTCTCGAAGTCTCTAAATACCTATAATGTAAACATTTTATAATTTTCACGAGAACATAGATTCTAAAATGAATGGAATATTCGAAGGGTTGCTTTGATATGATGGTTAGAACATCAATCATGCTTACAGAAGGTGTGGGTTCGTGTCCGAAGGACAGCCTTCGACATTCTTTTCCATCCAAAGGGTTCTTAAACCCAATATGCTTCACGCCATTATATATAGCTTTATCTACTTCAAGTTCCCCGTTAAAAACAATTGACTTTAATATTTCCAAGTTTTAATGATGAAAACGTACAATATTGTCCTTCAAATAATACCCCATGCGTGTATTGATTAAATCGATATTTGGAAGTTTTCATGCTGCAAACAATACAATGTCTTCAGGAACTGTGATTCTTTAAACAATCTAATTTGTCATTTTAGGTCTGTTTTATGACATCACCGGATCGTTCCTGGTTGTGTTCTACGGAGCTGGAGCCTGTGCCGTTCTTGCACTAGTGTTTATTTCGTTAATAACTTTACGTAATAAATTTTGTATAAAATAAATTATATTTCATAAAATGCTTCTGTTTCGTTCCAAATATATATTTCTTTATAAACTGTCTTTTTTAGAGGATTTGTCCCATAAATATACTTTGCGTCACATGCGTGTATACACATGGATACACACATAAAGTGAGTTCTAAATATGATAAGTAGACTAAAAAAAAATTATCCATATTATCCATTTATTATTAACTCCATCGCTAAAGTATGACGTGATATTGTGGTAAATAGTTCGATCCTCAAGCACATGGTTACGGGTTCAGTTCCACTGTGTGGCACATTGGGAAAGTGTTTCTGCTATATTCCAACTATATATCTATATATATATTATATTATATATATATATATATATATATATATATATATATATATATATATATATAT
>NC_043014.1:2015617-2030617 GCF_006345805.1 Octopus sinensis
TGTGTGTGTGTGTGTGTGTGTGTGTATGTATGTATATTTAGAATTATAAAGTAGTCAGAATGTTGGATGATTATATATATTTTTATTTACATTTTAGTTACACTTTTAGCGCTTTCTTCCGTTATCGAATTTATCAAAAAGTGGTTTAAAGTGAGATTTCTTGGCTTTTTTATATATAGAAAAAATATTGTGGGATTTTCCAAGCAAGGGAGAAGAAAGAAGAAAAAGTTTGAGAAGGAGGGGGAGGTAAAGAGGCACTGACGACCGCTCGATCGTGGTTTCGATTCCAGGACGGTGCATTGCATTGTGCTCGAGCAAAGCACTTTCATTTCATGCTGCTCCAGTGCCCGGCGGCAAATAATCCTTTCTACTAAAAGCACAAAGCCTGGAATTTGAGGGGAGAAATACATCGACCCCAGTGTTTCACTGGTACTTCATTTATCGACCCCGAGAAGATGAAAAGTAAAGTGGTCCTCGGCTGAATTTGAACTCAGAAAGTAGCGACGGTCGAAATACCGCTAAGTATTTCGTTCAGCGCGCTAATGATTCTTCCATCTCGCTACCTTAATAATAATAATAATAATAATAATAATAATAATAATAATAATAATAATAATAATAAACAGAATGTGGAATCTAAAAACAGAAACAATTCCTATCATAGTAGGTGCATTAGGCATAATAAAAAAATATTCAGACAAATACATAACAAAAACACCAGGACTTACAAACACATATAACATACAGAAAATTGCACTACTAGGCACTGCACACAATCCTACGCAGAACACTTTCCATACAGTAACCATCAGAGCATCACAACAAATCACAGCACATACCCAAGGCACACAGAGCTGCGCTCGGTAGTGAAGTGAAAGCACGCTATAAAAAATAAAACTACTGAATAATAATAATAATAATAAGACGATCGCGATGCGATTTGTAATGAATTGAGATTGACTCTGTTTATTGAATGAAACGAAGTGAGCTTTGCTTCGACAAAGTATCTGTCTTCCTCGGGTTCAAAATGTAAAATGAAAAGAACGTAGGAATACAAAAATTCTAAATATGAACAGGAATATTCCGTTTATATTATCTTTTTTTCAGACAAAATGTCGTCATCATTTTTCACTTTTTCATAAATGATAACAAAAGAAAAAGAAAGAAAAAAAAGGAAACAAAACAGAACACATTATCAAATAAGAAATACTAAATTTCTCAGTGAATAGACTTCACTGAATTATAGATATATACAATACGAAGTCGAGACAAATATCGCCAGCCGACCGGTGTCTGCTACTCTAGGCCGATGAAGGACAATGATCCTGAAACACGTGTCCCTAGATGCAGCTTCGGCGGCCGGGGGTGTTTGTCTCCCCTTCGTAAATGTATATAAGGACACAGGGAAAAATGTGTCAAAGCCATCAGGAGGCATCGATGCTTCCTAGGGCTATACAGCGGTGGTGTACCCCCCTACTGTCACGTTCGTGTTAGATTGACAGTATACAACCATATTATCAAATAGTTTTGTGTAAATGCGATGAAATTTACCCGTCATTTTATTCATTCCTCGAACGCGTAACGTTAGACATTCACACGAATATTTATCTTCTTGTGTTTCGGGGACAAAGTGTATTAGAGCAAGAATATTTTCTGAGATTCTGGACTTTCAGGTGTTCCTCAAAATTAAAGCCTTTAGATGTTAAATGTTCGGCAAGTTCTGTCAAACCATTGCTATTCTGTTCGATTCTTTTGTTTAATTGTTCTGTTGTGAAACCAACATAAATCGAATTGTGTTTGGTGCCTTCTGCTACACCAAACGAGAACCTTTAAACGTCCCATCATTCTTTTATAAATCGTAAGTTATAACAGGAATGTTATGAATTATCACAGCAGTAACAAAACGTTAGGGACTAGAGTTTATTCCTGTAGACTTTTTTTGTAGACATTTTTTGCAACATCTATCACGGTAGGTAATGAACAGAAATAATATTATTGCAATCAGTGCGCAGACTCCACCTCCGTAGAAAACAATCAAAAACGATTTCGTGGTATCGAAAATCGATCCTGAAACAAAAAGCAATTCATTTATTAAACTGCAAATAAATTAATACTTCGTTTACAAAAATTGATGCTACTCAACCGCATTAGTTCTTTCAGATATTAATTGATTGTTAATATTCAGTCAAATACTAATCATAAGCTCATTAATTCTTTAATTAAAATGTATATATATTTTTTGTTAATTACAACCAATGAAATATAATTCTAATTAAAACATTAAATTGTAACAAACTTCATATTTCGTTTGCATAAATTGATTTTATTCCACGTTATTAAATCTTTCGAATATTAATTATAAAAAAAGCTCTTTTCATGAAAAGGAAACTTGATAAAGTCAATTACAATGGTACAGACCTTAGTATATAACTGGTATTTTACAGACCATACATTGATAAATGATTCAGGTAAATGATTAATTATTTCAATTAAAAAAACATTTCTCACCTAAATAAATTAAACTAGCATTCCGTCGGTTTCGACGACGGATATTCTAGTTGATCCGATCAACGGAACAACCTGCTCGTGAAATTAACATGCAAGTGGCTGAGTACTCCACAGACACATGTACCATTAACGTAGTTCTCAGGGAGATTCAGTGTGACACAGAATGTGACAAAGCTGTCCCTTTGAAATCCAGCTACAACTCATTTTTGCCAGCTGAGTGGATTGGAGTAAGGTGTAATAAAGTGTTTTGCAACGTACCATCAGGAATCGAACACACGACTACCCTAATCACTAAGCCATGCGCCGTCATGCGCTGTAGATAAAATGTATCAGTCCATTCTTTGAATTGACTTCAACTCCAGACAAATATTGTTATTACTTGATATAATGCTTGCTACTAGAGACATAAGGCCTGAAATATGGGGGAAGGGGGTAGTCGATTAGATCGACCCCAGTGCGTAACTGGTATTTATTTAATAGACCCCGAAAGGATGAAAGGCAAAGTCGACCTCGGCGGAATTTGAACTCAGAACGTAAAGACAGACGAAATACCTATTTCTTTACTACCCACAAGGGGCTAAACACAGAGGGGACAAACAAGGACAGACAAACGGATTAAGTCGATTACATAGACCCCAGTGCGTAACTGGTATTTATTTAATCGACCCCGAAAGGATGAAAGGCAAAGTCGACCTCAGAATTTGATCTCAGATGAAATACTGCTAAGCATTTCGCCCGGCGTGCTAACGATTCTGCCAGCTCGCTGCCTTGTTATTATTTGATATAATGCTTGCTAGTCGAGAATTTTTAACACATACTATTGACTCTAGTGTCTATTGAACAGCAGGTTTACTATATCAATCATCTTCGTTTGATTAGATTGGTCCCAGTGCTCCATTGGGTTTTTATTTTATCGATCTGAAGAGAAGAAAGGTTAAGTTGATCACTCCAGAAATATCAATAAATGACAAATATTTTTTGTCTTAAGAATTGGACAAGCATGAGTTCCAAGACGAAAAGCATATTTATTATTAATAGTTGCCCATTTATTTTTAACATTTATTTTTAACATGAAAGGCATTCTTTGTAGGATGTTCTTTTCGAACAACATTTCCCTATAGAATTTGTGTAGAAATATACCAGGTTCCATTGAAATTGAGAGATTATTAGACACCGATGTTTCGGCTTAATTTATAAATTATTTTTCTGAAAGAGAGAAACGTGGGGTTAACGTATACGAATATCCCTCATTCATAAGGCAGCGAGCTGGCAGAACCGTTAGCACGCCGGGCGAAATGCTTAGCAGAATTTCGTCTGTCTTTATGTTCTGAGTTCAAATTTCACCGAGGTCGACTTTGCCTTTCATCCTTTCGGGGTCGATTAAATAAGTACCAGTTACGCACTGGAGTCGATGTAATCGACTTAATCCCTTTGTCTGTCCTTATTTGTCCGCTCTGTGTTTACCCCCTTGTGGGTAGTAAAGAAATAGGTATTTCGTCTGTCTTTATGTTCTGAGTTCAAATTCCGCCGTGGTCGACTTTGTCTTTCCTCCTTTCGGGGTCGATAAATTAAATACCAGTTACGTACTGGGGTCGAGATAATAGACTTGCCCCCACTCCAAAAATTCCGGGCCTTGTGCTCAGTGTAGAAGAAAATATTCCTTATTCACACGAATCAGAAGACATGACCGTTATTGAAGGCCCATATTTTGTCGGTTCGGTTCTATTACTTCTTAATTTACCAAAATGAATTCAATAATATCAATAAACTTACCAATGAGAGGAGAAGAAGTAAAATATGAAATTCCACTGATGAAACTCAGAATGCTGTAAGCTTTTGTCGCGTGTTCTTTACTCGCTATTTCTGTGGTGAGGATGAGTCGGAGGGATACGATAAGCCCTGAAGAGAAAATAAAATAGTAAAAAAAAATATGTCATTCAAAACCCAATATTTTATTCCTTAAAAGGAACTCTGCATAACGTACGTCAGATTAACATTTATCCCCTGAAAATACTTTCCTCTCTCATGAACCTAATTACTTATCTGGTTGAGAAAACCGAACCCAATATAATGTACGGCAGATTAACATCTTTCCTCAGAATACGTTGGCTCAGGCGTGGCTTTTTGGTAAGAAAATTGCCATTCCAAACCACATGGTTCTGGTTTCAGTCTCGCTGCGTGGCACATTGAGTAAGTGTCTTCTACTATAACCCCAGGCCGACCAAAGTTTTACGAGTGAATTTGGTAGACGGAAACTGAAGGAAGCTCGTAATATATCTATCTATCTATCTATCTATCTATCTATCTATCTATCTATCTATCTATCTATCTATCTATCTATCTATCTATCTGTCTATGTATGTATGTATGTATGTATGTATGTCTCTCTCTCTCTCTCTCTCTCTCTCTCTATATATATATATATATATATATATATGTTTTCTTTGTATCGTCTATTGTTATCCCGTTTTTGTATCACCTAACTCCGTATGTTTTGCGTTCTTGTCCCATTTTGTATTATATATATATATATATATATATATATATATATATATAGCCTACCCAGCTGTATTTATAGCACAGAATCAATCATCTTGCTACAGTCAAAAATTGTGAAGCATGACTGTCAACACTACTACATGAACACCCGAAGATTGCAGAATTCAATGCATGAAAGTACTAGTTCAATCAGAATGAACATTTAACATTCTACCATTTCATTTTATTTTATTCAATTATAATATATTATCTTATAATATATCATTATAAGATTGTAAATAAAACGTGAAAATCAGACAAGGTTGTAATTCCTTTTTATTAATATATATATATATATATATATATTATATATATATATTATATATATATATATATGTATATATATGTATATATGTATATGTATATATGTATGCATATATGTATGTATGTGTCTTTGTGATTTTTTTAATCATTTGTTATTCTCTACAGCCGTTTCCATCACCATCACATTATAATCTTTTGCCTTTCATCATTTATTTGTTGCAGTCATTGGACTGTGGTTATACTGGGATATAGCTTTGGTGCGTCTTCTCGAACAAATAATGAAAACTGATTTAAAAAGAAAAACTTACCAATTGATAATCCAACCATGCAAACCAGAGGAGCGATGTATTCAAATTGATCGCAGTGCGGCATCAAAAAGGCACTGGAGGAGAGTAACAACAGAGCGAAGATGAAAATTTTGGCGCTTGTAAAATGAAGCAGATCCATGAAAACACCGAATGACAGTTCCCCAACTATTGCGAATAATCCATGAAGCGTAACCAAAATTGCTGACTTCCTTTGGCTCATTCCAAACGACCAAACACACATCGGGGGTATATAAGTCGTCATTATTACCGTATCTGAAATAGAAGAAACATATATCTACATATATATAATATCAGGGTGACAATAAATTATAGAAATTTTTTTATTACCAGTGGTCTAGCACAAAGAAATTTAGCCAATAGACTATATATTATTCATATAAAATACAGTGTACATTAAAACACATAAAGAGGCTTCCATCATAGGAATACCTTGCGCTAGAAAGAACAGTTAAAGTTCAGGCCACTAATTAGGGATAAATTCTCGAAGGGAATGAAAAATAAAAACATTTACCATCTAATTCAATTCCCGGACAATGGTTTCTGACTTCGAGAATTTATCCCTAATTAGTGGCTTGAACTTTAACTGTTCTTTCTTTCGCTAGGCATTCCTATGATGGAAGCCTTTTAATGTATTTTAATGTACACGGTATTTTATATGAATAATATATATGTATATATACATATGAGGGGCTGCGTGCACTCCAACATTTCCTTCACCTTCGACCCAATCCCCAACTTGACACATCCACACTCGTTCGTCTGGCCGAACTTGTCCTCTCACTCAACTGCTTCTTGTTCGCGGGTGATTTCTACAAGCAAGTCTCGGGAGTGGCCATGGGAAGGAGAATGGGCCCCAACTATGCGAACCTGCTCGTTGGCTACGTTGAGGCTAAAATATTCTCAAGTTTCAGTGGTCTCACTACCGAACTATATGGACGATATATTGACAACTGTATTGGTGCAACCTCCCTCACCCGCGAACATCAAGACTCCTTCCTCTCTTTTGTCAAATTTTTCCATCTTGCCCTCCACTTCTCCTGCACTATCTCTGACACTCCTGTCTCATATCTTGACATTTCGGTCAGCATTTATCATTCCACTCTTACCACCTCCATCCACTACAAACACACAGACTCACACTCACACCTCAGCTTCTCTTCCTCCCACCCTAAACACACCAAGCTTTCCATCCCCTATTCCCAATTCCTCCGTCTACGCAGGCTCTGTAGTGACGGCAACAGATGGTGGCATGTCTATGTTCCCGTAACTTAGCGGCTCGGCCCAAGAGACCGATAGAATAGGTACTAGGCTTACAAAGAATAAGTGTTGGGGTCGATTTGTTCGACTAAATGCGGTGCTCCAGCATGGCCGCAGTCAAATGACCGAAACAAATAAAAGAATAAAGGAATTCATATATATATATATATATATATTATATATATATATATATATATATATACATATATACATATACATATATATATACATATATATATAAGTGTGTGTGTGTCTATGTACATTATCTCTTACACACACACAAATATACATACATACACACACACACATAAATATCGCACACGCATAGAATCAAATATACGCGGCTGTGTGGGATGTGTGAGTATGTGCAGTAGTAGTCATAACAGCAATTTTTGGGAAGTAGTAGTAGTAGTAGTAGTAGTAGTAGTAGTAAGTAGTAGTAGTAGTAGTACTCACACGCAAAGAGAACGTAGCATGTAACCAGCAACATAAAGTTAGCATTTTTAAAAAGTTCCACGCCAATTATTTCAAAACATCGCTTCAGGATTAAACTTCCGTCGATTTTCTGTTTCTCTGGAATCGATTCGTTCTTCATACCATTTTCTTCAGCTGCCAAAAGACTTTTCTGAAATTTGAAACAGAGATCATCGATAAATATTCTTTTCTACTTTAGGTACAAGGCCCAAAATTTTGGGGGTGGGGCCAATCCATTACATCGATTCCAGTACGCAACTGGTACTTAATTTATGGACCCCGAAATGATGAAAGGCAAAGCGGACTTTGGTGGGTTGTGAACTCAGAACGTAAAGCCAGAGGAAATACCACTAAGCATTTCGCCCGGTGTGCTAACGTTTCTTACTTCTTTATTGCCCACAAGGGGCTAAACATAGAGGGGACAAACAAGGACAGACAAAGGGATTAAGTTGATTACATCGACCCCAATGCGTAACTGGTACTTATTTAATCGACCCCGAAAGGATGAAAGGCAAAGTTGACCTCAGCGGAATTTGAAGTCAGAACGTAACGGCAGACGAAATACCTATTTCTTTACTACCCACAAGGGGCTAAACACAGAGAGGACAAACAAGGACAGACAAACGGGTTAAGTCAATTATACTGACCCCAGTGCGTAAGTGGTACTTAATTTATCGACCCCGAAAGGATGAAAGGCAAAGTTGACCTCGACGGAATTTGAACTCAGAACATAACGGCAGACAAAATACTGCTAAGCATTTCGCCCGGCGTGCTAACGGTTCTGCCAGCTCGCCGCCTTAATCTTCGATAAATATTCTTTTCTTCTCTAGGTTCAAGGCCCGAAGTTTTTGGGGAGGGGCCCAGTCGATTACATCGACCCCAGTACGCAACGTTTCTACCAACTCACTGCCTTAATCTTCGATAAATATTGAAATATATATTATTTTATATATAACAATCCATTTATGTTAATGTCTATCCGTTATGTTAATGTTAATAGCAGAACCGTTTTTCTTGGACCTCAAGAGACTACCATCATATATATATATATATATATATATATATATATATATATATAGAAATACAATAAGAGCCTTCCAAATAAGGAAGTGTTGTGCTAGAACACAAAAAAGGATAAATTCATGAAATATATTTTGTTTGCTGAAAATAGTTAGAAACCGTCGGTCTGGGATATAGTTGAGATGGTAAATATTTTTAAATTTCATTCCTTTCATGAATTTATCCCTTTTTGTGTTCTAGCACAACGCTTCCTTATTTGAAAACCTCTTATTGTATATATATATGAATAATATATAGTATAATGACTAATTCGTCTTTTGTGCTAGGCCACTGGTAATAATAATTTATTATTATTACCCTATTTTATTATGTTTATATATATATATATATATATATATATAAATGGAGTTAAACGCAGGTGCTATTCAAATTCTTTTACTTCCGACACATGTTTCGAAGATATCATTGGTATTATTCTAAATGAATAAAATGGTGTAAAACAATGTAATCTTCTCTATGTATCTGTACTGGTAATAATGTGTTTATTATATTATCAACAGGTCTGCACTGATATTTGTGTACCTAGATTTCTACATATGTTTCCATAATGATATATGCGCTTATCCTGGTATTATTCGTGTGGTTATATTTATTGTTGTGTGTGTCTGTACGTAGCTGCATAAGTAATTGATGTGGTTTTGTATTGAAATACTTATTGCTAAGTCTAAGCATTTTACGTTGGAGCATATGAATGTTTTTATTTCTATGCGGTTAACAAACTTGTAAATATTCTCTGTCTCACCGTATTCTCATTGTCAATGATTTCACCATTTGTCTCCTTCGGTAGCTTCTTCTCAACAGCGTTCCTCGCAGAATGGGGACTTGTCCCATCTGTTAAGGTTGAAATATTTATATAAATTCTTGAGAAAAGATTAAGTTCTGTATTAATGTGAAGCGAAGCAAAGCTTAATATAGTTGGTAGATTAAAATATCTATCCCCTACACATCACGCATTACATGTAACTTCATTCGTTTTAATTAATTTATTTTTAATTAATGAATCCAACCAAAATGGTTCTTAAATTTGACAGAAATGGGGAGGCTAATTCGCTGGTGTAAAGGTAACATACTTAATCGCAATAACAAAGGAGAGTGGGTTCGATTCCCACGCGGATGGGAAAGCCTTCTTCATTTTTCTATCGAGGGCTTATATGCCCTTTTATCAGACTGTTTTCCTTAGTCCTTGCACAGTGATCGGCATAAACTTTAAGCTAATACAAAAATACTATTATTATTATTTACAGGATTGCAAACACTGCGTATATAAACATTCATTCACACGTATATATATATATATATATATGTGTGTATATATGTATTTGTACACACACACAGGCATGCATACCCACAGGCAGGCAAACAGATACAATACGTAAACATCATCTGTGCACAGAGAGAGAAAGGCATATAACATAAATATATTTTGCAATGCACGTGGAATGCGGGCTCATAATATATTGGGTAAACAAACGTCAGAGAAAGAGCGGGTACTCACCCGACTACGCGGTATCTTATAAACTAGTATCTATAGTTTTAATCGCATACGAAATTTTGTAAAGTAGGCTTATTTTCATATTTCTCAATGCTCCTAGAACATTACGATTAGATGTTTGTACATATACGAGAGGTTGCTGAAAACTACCGTGTTTTGAGGGCATTGCGAAATGCTTGGCTGGGGGCCCAACCTTTCAAGTTCTTTTACAGGGCTTAGAAAAACTGAAGGACCGCTGCAATAAGTGTGTGAATCTGAGAAAGGAATATGTTGAATAAAATCATAATTAACTGATCCTCCTGTATTTTCTTTTATCCAAAGCCAGGAACTTTTCAGTACCCACTCGTATGTGTGTGTTTGTTTGTTTGTGTGTGTGTATGTATGTGTATATATATGTGTGTGTTTGTCTGTGTGTGTACGTACGCGTATGTTGATATATCTGTATCTATTAGGCTGGTGCATAATTATTGCGGCTTTTTTTTCAGTAAATATTTTTTCAACAAAAACAATAACAACATTTAGCAAAAACATCTTTAAATGATTATTCCGGAGCATATTCACCATCTACTTCAATTTCTACTTGGCGTTTTGTTTAAATTTTTTTGTTGAATAAAATTTATTGAAAAAAAGCCGCAATAATTATGCACCAACCTAAAATATATTTATACGTATTGTGTAAAAAAACTAGTATAAGAGGAATGAGATTTTGTGCTTAAGCTGTCCTATCTATCTATGTGTGTGTGTGTGTGTGTGTGTGTGTGTGTGTGTTTCTGTTCCCCACCATTTCATTTGACACCGGGTGTTGCTCTGTTAAAACTCCCATAACTTAGCAGTTGAACAAAATAGGCTGATAAGATAAGAGACGTAAAGAAAAAAAACACATTAGAATTGGGGTCAATGATTTCTTATTTCTTTATTGCCCACAAGGGGCTAAACATAGCGGGGACAAACAAGGACAGACAAAGAACAAACAAGGACAGACAAAGGACAAACAAGGACAGACAAAGGGATTAAGTCGATCAGATCGACCCCAGTGCGTAACTGGTACTTAATTTATCGACCCCGGAAGGATGAAAGGCAAAGTCGACCTCGGCGGAAGTTGAACTTAGAACGTAACGGCAGACAAAATACCTATTTCTTTACTACCCACAAGAGGCTAAACACAGGGAGGACAAACAAGGACAGACAAACGGATTAAGTCGATTATATCAACCCCAGTGCGTAACTGGTACTTATTTAATCGACCCCGAAAGGATGAAAGGCAAAGTCGACCTCGGCGGAATTTGAACTCAGAACGTAGCGGCAGACGAAATACCGCAAAGCATTTCGCCCAGCGTGCTAACGTTTCTGCCAGCTCACCGACAGACGAAATACCGCTAGGCATTTCGCCCGGCGTGCTAACCTGGGGTCAATGATTTCTATTAACACCCTGCAGGCGGTACCACAACCTGGCCGCAGCCACGTTACTGAAAGAAATAAAATTAAAAATAAAACATCACTTACGTGTATATTCTGCCTTCGCACCATCTTTGAAGGGATTCTTCAAAGGTCGGCAGAGCGCCCCAAAAACAATGACATTCAGAAGCAAACCGGATATGATGAGCAAGGTGCCTCTCAGTCCGTAAAAGTCTAAGAGATAGTCAACAAATATGCCTGCCGTCATTGTACCTAATCCGCCCCCGCAATTGGTAATTCCTATTGCTGTGGCACGTTTCTTATCAAAGTAGAGTCCTGTGATAATCTGGCAGGTGAAATAAGATATTCCAAGGGATACACCTGCAAAGGAATGGAATATTTCATGTTTTAAGGTTCAGTTTTAGAAGATAGTCATTACATTTGTTTTACCATAAAATCCAACACCAAAGAGCTGTGTTCTATCATAAAAGCCAACGCTATAGGCGCAGGAGTTGCTGTGTGGTAAGTAGCTTGCTAACCAACCACATGGTTCCGGGTTCAGTCCCACTGCGTGGCATCTTGGGCAAGTGTCTTCTGCTATAGCCTCGGGCCGACCAATGCCTTGTGAGTGGATTTGGTAGACGGAAACTGAAAGAAGCCTGTCGTATATATGTATATATATATATGTGTGTGTATGTGTGTGTGTTTGTGTGTGTGTTTGTCCCCCTAGCATTGCTTGACAACCGATGCTGGTGTGTTTATGTCCCCGTTACTTAGCGGTTCGGCAAAAAGAGGCCGATAGGATAAGTACTGGGCTTACAAAGAATAAGTCCCGGGGTCGATTTGCTCGACTAAAGGCGGTGCTCGAGCATGGCCGCAGTCAAATGACTGAAACAAGTAAAAGAGTAAAAGAGTAAAGAGCTAAAGATACTGATTTGCTAAACTCTGAGCTCTCTTTGACCCTGTTTTGCTTGTTAGCAATTTAGAGAAAGCAGCGTTTCAAGACATATAATCTTCTGGACGGTTGTTGGCAGCACACCATTCTTGATATAGTTCCTTGGTGATGTTCTTTTATCTCTTTTCTTTTACTTGTTTCAGTTATTAGACTGTGGCCATGCTGGGGCACCACCTTGAAGAATTTGTAGTCGAATGAATCGACCACAGTACTAAATTTTTTAGCCCTGGTTCTTATTCTGTCTGTGACTTTTACCCCCAGCGCTACGTTACGGGGGCATAAACACACAAACACCGGTTGTCAGGCGGTGATAGGGACAAACACACATATAAAGACACACACACATACACACACACATATGGATCAAAACAATTTGAGTCAAATCCGTTGGTACTCTGAGAGTTTCAAGTGTGATGCTCACTTCCCAACCACATGGTTCCGCGTTCAGTCCCACTGCATGGCACATTGGTCAAGTGTCTTCTACTATAGCCTCGGCCAAATTCTTGTGAGTAGATTTGATAGAAGCCCGTAGTATATATATATATATATATATATATATATAATATATATATATAATAACAAAGGGTAAAATTAATTAAGAAGTAATCAGTAATTTCACCAAGTAGAATTCGGCATGAAAAAGACCATTTCATGGTAAGCTTAAGTAATACTTTATAATTAGGGTTCAGCAACGATTTGCTTCACCACATACCGAAGTTTAGAAATAGCATTAAAAAGTCTTAGTTATTCCTTCTAGAAGGAATAGCTAAGATTTTTTGAAGCAAATCGTTGCTGAACCCTAATTATAAAGTATATATATAATATATATATATAATAACAAAGGGTAAAATTAATTAAGAAGTAATCAGTAATTTCACCAAGTAGAATTCGGCATGAAGAGACCATTTCATGGTAAGCTTAAGTAATACTTTATAATTAGGGTTCAGCAACGATTTGCTTCACCACATACCGAAGTTTAGAAATAGCATTAAAAAGTCTTAGTTATTCCTTCTAGAAGGAATAGCTAAGATTTTTTGAAGCAAATCGTTGCTGAACCCTAATTATAAAGTATATATATATATATATACACACGTACATGTATGTATATATTTGTGTCTGTGCTTGTCCCCCCACCATCGCTTGACAACCGATGTCGGTGTGCTTATGTCCTCGTTACTTATCGGTTCGGCAAAAGAGACCAATAGAATAAGTGCTAGGCTTACATATTTTCAGGGTCTTTATGAGCTTCACGTGTTTTTACTGCACAGATTACGGGCAGGGGCAGATCCAGCCTGGCACAATCCTCAGCGCAGCTGTGACCTTCTCGATAAACATGTGTCTCTCAAGCTTTTCTTTCCTCTTCGTTACTTTATTGCAAGTTTACTTTTTGTTTCACATATCTTGTGACATTTTACGAAATAGGATACGACATAAAATGCGATGTCTTACCTGACATAAAACCATATGTAACTATCAACATATCAATATTTGTAGAAAATGCTCCTAATACGGCACCCGTAAACCCAAGAAGACCTGCAAATATCAGAACTGTCCGATGATTGAAGTAGTTCAACAATATACTGGCAACTGGAGCTGAAAGTACAAAGCGATAAAGAACAATCAGTAGGGCCGAGTGGGTCAGGTGATTCTTGTTGGCAATTTTTGGGGTTCGAATCTTACTGATGTAATTCATTGTTAACTCATGGGTCGTTTGCTTTGAACGAAAACATAAACAAGAAATGATGTTTTTTTTTCAATTATCTGAAATGACATGGAATGGTTGGAAGCACTCCGTCGGTTACGACGACGAGGGTTCCGGTTGATCCGATCAACGGAACAGCCTGCTCGTGAAATTAACGTGTAAGTGGCTGAGCACTCCACAGACACGTGCACCCTTAACGTAGTTCTCGGGGATATTCAGCGTGACACAGAGAGTGACAAGGCCGGCCCTTTGAAATACAGGTACAACAGAAACAGGAAGTAATAGTGAGAGAAAGTTGTGGTGAAAGAGTACAGCAGGGATCACCACCATCCCTGCCGGAGCCTCGTGGAGCTTTAGGTATTTTCGCTCAATAAACACTCACAACGCCCGGTCTGGGAATCGAAACCGCGATCCTACGACCGCGAGTCCGCTGCCCTAACCACTGGGCCATTGCGCCTCCACGTGAAATGACATATTTATTAATTGAATTCAGAAGATAAATGCAGGTTTTGTCATATGGTTAAAACGTTCATATCGCAAAAAAAAATCGTTTTGGGACACGAATCTTACAATGTGGCACATTAGACAGGTGTCTCCTTCTATAAACCCGATAGGATTGCAAGTGAAATTTGGTAGGAACAGTAATAATAATATATAAGTGGCCAGCAAGCATAAAAGCCAAAAAGGTAAATTTATAAATTTATAATTAAGGGCACAAGACAGTTGCAGAGTTGCAAGAAAAGAGTCGAAAACTCCTCAAATAATCCATAATAGGCGCAGGAGTGGCTGTGTGGTAAGTACCTTGTCTACCACCCACATGGTTCCGGGTTCAGTCCCACTGTGTTGCACCCTGGGCAAGTGTCTTCTACTATAGCCTCGGGCCGACCAAAGCCTTGTGAGTGGATTTGGTAGACGGAAACTGAAAGAAGCCCGTCCTATATATGTATATATATATATATGTATGCGTGTGTGTGTTTGTGTGTCTGTGTTTGTTCCCTAGCATTGC
>NC_043014.1:2043117-2085617 GCF_006345805.1 Octopus sinensis
TATAAATTCTACAAGGTGTCACTCCAGCATGACCACAGTCTCGTGACAGAAACAAGTAAAAAAATAAATCTAAAAATCATTACTGAATCGGTGAATTTTGAATTGGAGTAAATTTCCCGAGTATTTTTGACATTTGTGATGACTTCATCGTCATTTAGTCATCAATTTCACTATTTTCTTATCCCCCAAAACTATCTTTCAACCGTCGAGCTCAGCTTTGATTTTATAGAGAAACCAACAGTTTAAAAAAACAAACAAAAGTTTAGAAAACAAAGTTTATTTCTGCAGACGTTTTTCGTGTATTTTATTTCGATACATAATTAACAAAAAGAAAATTATCGCAATTAACGCGCAAGTTCCTCCTCCGTAGAAAATAGCCACGAATGATTTTGTCGCATCGAAAACCAGCCCTAAAATCAAAAAGATTTCGTATATTAGATTGGTTTCAAATTTTGGCACAAGGCCAGCAATTTTGCGGGACGGGTGAGTGGATTTCATCAACCCTCCCTCCCACTGCTCAACTGGTACTTATTTTATCGACCCCGAAAGGATGAAAGGCAAATTCGAATCGTTGGAATTTGAACTCAGAACATAAGGAAAGATGAAATGAATTTTGCTCGGCGGATTAACGATTCTGCCAGCTCGCCGTTCTAAATCTTTCAAATATTGAATACATTATTGTAATTATTATCCAAACAATTGGAGCAAATTCTTTGGAATTTCAAGTTGAAAAGAAAATATCTATAAGCTAAGAACGCAAAACAAGATTGAAACGCTGGAGTCTGGAAAAGCAACGGCGTTTGGAACGAAGACTTGAAAAATTTCTCTAAGACAGAATATTAATGCTGCTCCGCGTTTATATAAACAATATAAATGATATATCAGGTTGGTGCAAAAGAAATGTCCGATTTAAAGATCGAAGGGAAAAATGAATAAGCCAATGACTATGGGAATGATTCATTCATTAACCTACTTTCCATTGCTTTCAATGACCTCATTCCATCTTTCAATAACCTTATAAATGCCTCGCTTGTAAAATTCTGTAGGTTTAGAACCAAAATATGAATCCAACTCATTTTCAATCTCGTCTCTTGTTGTTAACCTAAGTCCATCAAAATGGTTCTGTAGTCCTCGGAACAAATGGTAATCAGAAGGAGCAAGGTCAGGAGAATATGAAGAATGAGGCAGCATTTTCCAACCAAGTTCTTCCAAGAGAGTTTTGGTCAGTCGAGCTGTGCGGGGACGAGCATTATCGTGATGGAAGATGACATCCTTTCTTTTAATCAAGGATGCTCGCTTTTGGCTCGGAACTGTTTTCAAATAAGGAAGTTATTCACAGTAAAGATTAATTGTTTGGTTGTTGACAAACAGTTCATAATAGATCACTCCTTTAATACCCCACTCAACATGATCTTCTTTGGATGAAGTCCTGCTCTCGGATGTTGAACTGGCCATCCTTCCTCCTCGACTGATCCAAGAATGGCAGCGTTTAACATTATGGTAAATAATCCACTTCTCCTCACCTGTAACGGGCCTGTCTAAAAATGTTGCTCGAAAGTGTCGCGAAAGCAATGACTGAAAACACGTAGCAAACTGTTGTCGAATCTCTGGCGATAGCTTGTGAGGGGCCCATTTTCCAGCCACTGAAACCTTTCTAACGTGTTTTAGGTAGCGTACCACGGTTGTATGGGCCACGTTTGACTGTTCTGCAAGTTCCCTAGTGGTAACGGTAGGGTTCTCTGAAACAAGAGCTTCCAACATTTCGGAATCAAGTTTTTTTGGACGACCCTCTTTTGGATCCTCTTCTTTCAAAGTGAAGTCCCCACTTCGGAAACAAGAAAACCACCTCCTGCAACTTCTTTCATTCACTACATCATCCTCATAAGTGCTCTGAACAGATCTTCCGGTCGCACTTGCATTAACACCTTTATGAAACTCGTAGAGTAAAACATTTCTTATGTAATCTTTAGATGGGACAAACATGGTGGTAAAATTTTCTGAGAATTATGGCCAGAAGTTAGATAATCTGAAAGAAGATAGTATAAATTGGACACAGAGATATCTTAAAACTATTAGAAGAGGTTAAAAAATTGGTAAACATTTTTTCTAGAAATCGGACATTACTTTTGCACCAACCTGATGCGTGCCGACATTTTAATTTGAGGCTGATTCAAGGGCGTATTCATAGTTTACTTTCAGAATCTTCTAGTATTCCTTATTTACGCGAAACAGAAGAGATGAGAGGGATTTACGGCCATATTTCTTTGGTTCTTCTATTCTGTATTTTACAGAAACGTATTTAATAATAACATTGGTAAACTTGTAAACTCACCATAGATTGGGGGAGAAGCGGAAAATAAAATTCCACAGAAGAAACTAAGAACACTGAATGCTTTTGTGGAATGTTCTAAGCCAACAACTTCTGTAGTGAGGACCAATCTGAGAGACACCGCTAATCCTGGGGAAAAAAAAGAGAATAGTAAAAAAATAAACATAATTTATCTTTAATCTGATGATACAATGTATAAAGAAACCCTAAGATCTTTCTCCTTAAGAAAACCAAAAGCTCTGTAGAACGTTCGTCAGATTAACATTTATGTACAGGATTAATATGTCTCCTTCGTTCATAGATCCAAATTTACGTTTTTCTTCCTCAAAGAGGTCTTAATCCAAGTTTTAGAATTTACTCAGGCTTTACTCACTGTGTGCGATCTCAGACTATAAATGAATGAAAAACTTTAACTGGGGAAACGAAGAGGTTTGTCAGCGTACACGCTGGTTGAATAGTTTATTATTGTGGTGTCTGGTAAATAAGTTCCTTTATACGCCCACAGTCGCACAACACACGTATGTTTATATCTTATATTTCTCTTTTGAGATTCATGTAGGATCTGAGAGCTGAGAGCAGAAGAGACGACTGGGCGAAACTGTTTGACAGTTGGTAATTTCTCACGGCTGACTGGATAAGCAATCTGTTTTGGCAACAGCAATTTTTAACGCCGGAGGCAAACACACACACACACCACACACACACACACACACACACTGTCTGTCTCTCTTTTAAGCGCTCAATCAGAAATATTCACGTAGAAACAGAATGACAGAAAGATAGCGGGGGAAACAATTAATTGAACGTCATCGACATAAACACCTCTTCGTACACGTAAAGAGAAGTATGCTTACGTAGACAGACAGACAGATAGAGGGGGATATATAGAGTGAGAGAGACAGAGACAGACAGACTCTTACACAGAGGGGGAGAGACAGATATAGAAATAAGGAGTGATAGGCTGAGTGCAGTATCACAATGTTTGCTACAGTAAAGCATCAAATAAGTCAGCGTCGAATCAGTGATGCCTAAACGGCTGCGCCAAAGCGACTGCGCCAAAGCGACTGCGCCAAAACGGTTGCACCAGAACGTCTGCGCCAGAACAGCTGTGCTAAGACGTTTCATACCTGTGAATGTAATCCATATATAAACTATAACTGATTGCAAAAACTTACCACTCGCGAATCCAAAGACGGAAACCACAGGAGCCATGTATTCGAATCTATTGCAGTGTGGTATCAATATTGCAGTGATTACATGTATCGACAAGGAAAAAACATATATTTTGTTGCTACTAAAGTGAAGGAAATCGACAAATACTCCGAGTAACAGTTCACCGATTGTCGCAAACATCCCCAGAAACAACATCAAAAGTGCAGCATTTTGTTTACTCATTCCAAACGACCAGACACACATAGGTGGTATGAAGGCATACATTGCGGCAGTAGCTGCAATATAATAAACGTTTAAACAGATTTAGTCAGCATTTTTTACCCAACTGCGGTTGGTTAGTAACATTGGATTAAATTACTATTTTCTTCTGACGATTTGCCGTTTCACTGTGATAAGAGAACCGTCTTAGCGTTATACACTACTGAAACACAAGTTATTTAATTTATGATGTTGTAAAAAAACATCATCTGTTTTAGCCTGCTCAAGGATATATATAATTTTATTTTTTAAATAAATATTGTTTAATTCTATTTGCTTATTTATTTAACTATTATTGTTATTATTTTTAACCTGAAGAGTGACTATACTTTTAAATTGAATTGATTGAATTTAATTATAGTCATGAAACGTACGTAGTTTTTTTTGCTTATTATATATTGATTATTCATTTTTGTACTTTTTGTGATCTAGTTATATGTTTTTAAAAAATATAATTCATTTTTTATTTATGATTTGGTTTATGTCTATGATTTGTTTGAAATGCATAATAGTGTTTTTCTCTAATTTTCACACACACACACACACACACACACACACATATATATATATAGCGGTTGTGTGGTAAGTAGCCTGATTACAAACTACATGGTTCCAGGTTCAGTCCTACTGCGGGGCACCTTGGGTATGTGTCTTCTACTATAGCTTCAGGCTGACCAAAGCCTTGTGAGTGGATTTGGTAGACGGAAACTGAAAGAAGCCCGTCGTATATAAATGTATATGTTTGTTTGTCTGTGTCTATCCCCTCACTATCGCTTGAAACCGATGTTGGTGTGTTTACGACCCTCTAACTTATCGGTTTGGCAACAAAAACCGATAGAATAAGTCCTGGGGTCGATTTGTTCGACTAAAGACGGTGCTCCAGCATGGCTGCAGTCAAATGACTGAAATAAATAATAGGATGAAAGAATAAAAGAATATATACAATCACCATGATTGATCGCTAAACCCACAAGTTTTTAAAAATTTTCCTCCTTTTTATTTTCCCTGTTTGTTTTCACTTATACCTTTCCTTTGAAGAGCGTAGGCTTAAAACGTAAAAGACTTTCTCACTTTCTCGAGGGTCAAACTAATACACCTACTTGTTGTTCATTCACCTATCTTTTCTCTTTCTGTAAATTTCAACTTTTTAATATATATATATATATATATATATATATATATATATATACAAAATAAGGGCAAACGAAAAATTCTATTGCCAATATGCCGAAAAAAAGACAAAATTGTCAAAATTGTTTTGTCTTTTTTTTCGGCATATTTGGCAATAGAATTTTTCTGTTGCCCTCATTTTGTAAATTATTTGTAAATTTGACCTTTAAAGGTATTTTTCGATATACTGGCCATTGATAAAAATTTTTTCCCGAAAAAAATTTTATCCTACATTAGTTATATATATGTGTGTGTGTGTGTGTGGTGTGTGTGTGTGTGTGGTGTGTGTGTGTGTGTGTGTGTGTGTGTATATATATATATTAGAAAGCAGCAAAAATATCACAAAAACTGTTACTCAGAGTTTCACGTTCCCGTTCGTCGGACAGTTTTGTTTAGAATGGAGCAAGATAACGTAATATGCAGAAATGCAATTACTTTGATAGATACACGTTTGAAAATGGTTTTGTTTCATTGGTCCTTTCAACTAACGGCCTTTTCAAAAACCGGTTGCATGAAATAAACTGCGGTTAAAAATCATATTATTATAAAACTCGAAGAAAACCTTAAATCAAAAATAGCTTATAAAGAAGGAAATAATTAGCTGTAAAAATAATAAATTAAAAGATATATCCGTTTGAAAAGTTTTCATGCTAAAATAGACAGACATTTAGCAATACATACATATACCAAACAATCTATAATATACATATATACTGTAAATATACAGACGTATGTACGTAGCTACATACGTTTACTGACACATATAGGCAAAACATAAATGTATACAAATGCCTATATATGTATACACTCACACACACGCAAAATTTCCAAGTGTATGCTTATACAACCTAGTTGTTACAGGCGAAAGAAAGAAAAGGAAAAAATCAGACAATAACAAGTGGGGGGGGGGAGAGAAAAGGGGGAAAATAAGAAAAAGAAATAAAAGAAAAGAAACACAGAATTAGAGAGAGAAAGGGAAAAAAATAGATATTTGAAAAACTTGTAATTGTTTTTAAATAAATATATTTATATACATACCAAACTTGTTTCAAGAATATTGTTTGTTTATCAATGGTATAAATATATGGGATTTAAAAAAATAAAAATTGCGAAGTGGAAAAACATGTTTAAATGATTAAATGTTCACAAAATTTAATATTATCAAAAATGATCGGCAAAGAATATAAAAAATGTGTATCAACATTTTACTCATTAAAAAATAGAAATCACAGCCAAGTATCATTTTGGAAGAAGAAAAAAAAAACTAAAACGAAGAAAAAACTCAATTTCTCCACAAAAAAACAACCAGACACAACAGACATAATTCGAAAACTTTAGTAAGAGTCTCCCTCGCGGGTATCGAAACTACAACTCAAAGTCACCATACAACACAAACACCAATTGCTGACGTCACCTATCTCTAGACAATGAAAATTTACCTGCGATCAGAACTGGACTTTCAGAAAATAAAACAAACTGACCCTTTAAGAGAATCAAACAACTGGAAGGGTTGATGACCATTCCCTACAGAGAAGCAACCAGGCAGAATGCCAAACTTGACCACCAGAAAGAACAAGACGTCATCAGAATTATAATGAACTAGCAGTATCGCCCGGCGTTGCTCGGGTTTGTTTCGACCCTTTAGAATTGGAATTTTTGAAATGTAAAAATTTTGCATTCTGTAGCTTGTTATTCTCTTTAAGTAAACATTTTTCTGGTTGAAATACACCGAAAAATGGCGACACACAGTAAAAAAATAGTAAAAAATAGGGTTTTTCATAGAAAAAAGCACCTCTTTGATGTAAATAATTTTTGGTGTTAACATGGTCCGATTAGAATTTTTTCTTCTACGGAAGGAAGGGCAAGCCTTCTTCTATCATACTCTCAATTTTGGTCAACTTCCGCCGCAGGGTGTCTGAGGAGATAGTGTTAGTTGAAACCTGCCATACACAGACAACTTCAGCTTTATATAGAGAGAGATTAAAAATTAAATCCGCTCACGGAAAAAAACTTATAAACTACAATGATTCCAAAATATCCCGTTGCAAGCGAAAATCCCTGCACGTGATGGAAAAAAAAAGGAATCACACGGAAGATAGGAGAAACTGCAACAAAATCCCTTTCCTTTACTCTCTTCTTTTCTTATCTCTCACTTAACTCAGAATGACTGAACTTTTGATGATCCACAATTTTTGTATTCTTCGTCGATCATTTTTGATATTATTGAATTTGGTGAACATTTGATCATTTAAACATTTTAAATCCAAAATGTTTATACCAGTGAGAAAGAAAAATATTTTGAAACTAGTTTGGTATGTATGTAAATAAATTTATTTAAAAACAATTACAAATTCAGGTGCATTTTCAACAACAAATTCTATATATATATGTATGTTGTTGTATTTAGGAATGGTCATGTTGCCAATTTAGCCAATAAAAACACACGCACTATATATTTGGAGTTAATTTGCTTCAGCTTTATTTATTTTTTACATTAATCTTAATCTTATTTCGGCCAGAGTTCTTTCGTCACACTCCTGTGACGAAAGTACTCTGAAGCAAATTAACACCAAATATATAGTGCGTGTGTTTTTATTGGCTAAACTGGCAAAATGACCATTCCTAAATACAACAGCATCTGTTTCAACACACGATTTCACATCAAGAATCTTGCAAAACAAATATATAAACGTATATGTATATATGTATATGTATGTATATATATATATATATATATATATATATATATATATATATATATATATATGCATATATATGTGTGTATGCATTCTTACAGATATATACATATCCACACAAGGTGTTTCCCCTCAAAAATGTATGCCCGTGTTTGCGGATGATACTTTAATTGTGATTTCCTTTTAGATTTAGTTCATTATCATAATAATTGGAGCCAGTCTAAGCTTTCAATGAAGGAAATTTATCTGAAAGTACTAACGGAAGTTTATTTTCTTCGAAATTTGCTTTTGTAACTTTAATAACGATTTTTCAAAATATTTTTCGCATTTAACTATACTTAGCTATGCTTAGGTTATAAAAAAGCGAATTCAAATGTTTAGGACTTGGTAGACTTCCGAGATTTGTGACGGTTATGTAAACCGATTTCCCATATCAGTCACCAAGGATTGTCTTTTATAATATTCTCGTCATTTGTTTATTGTTATTGTTGTTAAAAATCCTGTAAATCCTTAAAGAGGCGATCACTTTGCTCAGCTGACAGCCTTCCCATGTTCTTAAATTTGTCAAAATGACCGTCATGGTTACAGGATTTCAGAGACATCCTGCAACTCATTTTGTATTAGCTCTTCACCAAATTCTCAACTTGCTCCACATAGTTTCCTATCTTGCGATTGCGCCTGGAAGCTCCGTATCATTATGATATCATGATAAAGACGCCCCAGGTTCCTTTTTTTCTTTTTTACTTAGCGTCATATGGAATTCCTTACACTCCAGTATCTTATTTTATCTGCGGTCTGAAAATGGATATCGACTTCGGACTTTGCTTCAGGCAGTTTAGGGAAGAAATCTTGAAGATAAGTAAAGGTTGCTGACTCCTATGAAAACCGTGAAAAAAAGTGCTTTTTAAGACCCAACTGATGTGCAGTGTTGCAAACTTCTTTCAAAAGTCCCCCAATCACTCGCAGTTGGTGTTGCTTCTCCGCAAGAATAGCAGAGGCAGTTATGGCCAGTGCTGCCGCTCATTAAGCACCGTGGTGGCCCTGCTGTCTATCCTGTCCCAAAGGTGAAGATAGCATGGGAACTTGTAAAGCCACAATAGAGACTCAACAGGAATGTCACCATTTTGAATTTTCGATTACCTCCTTGCTATCGTCATCATACTTCAAAAGATCTCGAAAGGTATTGACGCTGTTGTATTCCTCTTTGAAGAAACTGAGTGAGCCAGGAAAAGAGGCGGATACTTTTGATAAGTTCCGGAGCGCCATGTCTTTGAAGTGACGCCATTTGTTTAAGCTGCAAGCGATTTCGATTGCTTCAAACAGACTGGTCATATTTTGGTAGATGCAGAGCCCTTCTCGAAAAATCCAGGGACACTTCTTCTGATCAGTGACTTCCATTCCTTGGATCTAAAGATCAAGAGTTTGGAATTGTATTTTATGGTTCCTGTGTCTCTCATCAAATTATTGAGGTATTTTTGTCTGGGAGTATTATGGCTTCTTTTCTCAGGTGCACTTGGGTGCAATTGCAATATGCACCTACAGCGTCTTTCTGCCATTCCAAATTGCTGCTGCTCTCTCTCTTTCTCCAGAAATGCGGGTGATGGATGATGGGAAATCGGAGTACATACTAGGAAATGCATTCTTGCCAGTTCGATGTTTGGAAGAGTCCGATATGAGAACATTACAATTGCCTGAGTGGATAATGTGTTCCTGCCGAATTCTTGAAATAACCGACCTCTATACCATTCTGAAAAAGAACAAAATAAAATTGATTTTAAGAAAAAATAAATTATTTTAATCGCAACTGGTGTCTAATAGTTTCTCCCAACAAATTTCATATCAGATATATTTTTTTCTAAACAATGGATATTTTTTTAAAATCTCTTTTAATATTTATAAAATTCCAAATTTTTGGCATAGTGGAAGGTGTTCATAAGTCATTTAAAAACACACAAGAACCGTTAGATTCACTTCAACATTTAAATTTGATTTGTCAAAATATTTTCGTCGATTCACTGACAAAATTCCGTGCTGCATCTCAAAATTTTTTTTATAATATAAAATCCTACTTTACACGCAAAGAGAAATTGTATATCTTACCTTGTAAGGTATTTTCATAACACTCGCAGGTTAATTGAGGTGAGCAGAGTTTGTTTTGTTACCCGAGACACATGGCGAAACAACTTGTAGGCCTCGTACATTTTGGCAGATGCTGTCGCAGAGTTCTTTTTAGGCTCTTCTTTTGGTACTTTAATCACAGACATGGCAAAATACGTCTGTCTGGTGGTTGCGGATCCTTGATATCATCTCTGATAAATACAAGGTTGAGTCAAAAGTTTTTTTTTCGCACTTCAAGCTTTAATCAATAGTTTAAACAAGTTCAATACGGAAAGCGTTTATTAATCAAAATTCCATTTGAATGCTTTAAAGGCAAAAACCTTCCTTGTACCAGTTTTCGACCGCATCCATATTGTTGAACCTCTGTTCTCGTAGAGATGAGCCATTGCTCGGAAAATACAGTAATCTGTTGGTGTAAGATCCGGATTTTAGGTAGGATGAGCCACCACTTCCAGCCACTCAAGTTCTAGTTTGCGCTTGATCACATTGGTAATGTGTGCCGGAGCATTGTACTGTTGGAGTACGAAGTCTTCGATTGACCAATTCCGTGTGGATGGAAGCACTCCGTCGGTTACGACGACGAGGGTTCCGGTTGATTCGAATCAACGGAACAGCCTGCTCGTGAAATTAACGTGTAAGTGGCTGAGCACTCCACTGACACGGGTACCCTTAACGTAGTTCTCGGGGATATTCAGCGTGACACAGAGAGTGACAAGGCCGGCCCTTTGAAATACAGGTAGAACAGAAACAGGAAGTAAGAGTGAGAGAAAGTTGTGGTGAAAGAGTACAGCAGGGATCACCACCATCCCCTGCATTTGATGAGCATAAAATTTAGCATTTTTACGAGTGCAACACACACTCAAAACTCAAAACACATAAGATGATATTCTATTCAAACCGCCCTTATTTGACAACAGGTTATGAAGCCTGGCACAACGAAGCCACGGATTTTTAAGGTTACGAAAATAGATCCTTTTTTCATTCCCAATTACAATTCGACCCCCAAAAACGGGCATCTGAAGGATTTGCCAGCAGTTGTTTGCAAGTGTTCATACATCACTGAGATCGGTTATTGTTCATGAGGAACTTCTCGACAGCGTCTATGCACAAGGCCGAGCTTGATAGGGGTTTGTGAAGAACCAAGTTCTGCTGAAAATGTACGAATCTTTGTGACTGGCTGTTATTAAAAATTTCAAGAAAAGCGTCATATTCGTCATATTCCACAACAGATGGTCTATCTGATATTGGTTTGTTTCCGACGGGGCTGGTGTCACCTTCCTTGAAACGTCTGAACCAGTTTTGTGCCACACACTCTTTGACAGTTCTTAGACTTTTCCCATCGTTAATGTCTTTTGCCGCTCTCCTTGTAATCGATCTTTTTCTCTCCACATGTAACATAAAATGGATCAAATTGCAATTTTTCCTCCACTCATTATCAAAGTTGGAAAATAAAGACTAAACAATTAGCGTTTATATGTTACAAGTGAAAATAAAGGCGCAGGAGTGGCTGTGTGGTAAGTAGCTTGTTTACCAACCACATGGTTCCGGGTTCAGTCCCACTGCGTGGCACCTTGGGCAAGTGTCTTCTACTATAGCCTCGGGCCGACCAAAGCCTTGTGAGTGGATTTGGTAGACGGAAACTGAAAGAAGCCCGTCGTATATATATGTATATATATATATATATATATATATATATATATATGTGTGTGTGTGTGTGTGTGTGTGTGTGTGTGTGTGTTTGTGTGTCTGTGTTTGTCCCCTAGCATTGCTTGACAACCGATGCTGGTGTGTTTACGTCCCCGTCACTTAGCGGTTCGGCAAAAGAGACCGATAGAATAAGTACTGGGCTTACAAAAGAATAAGTCCTGGGGGTCGAGTTGCTCGATTAAAGGCGGTGCTCCAGCATGGCCGCGGTCAAATGACTGAAACAAGTAAAAGAGTAAAAGAGTAACAAACAATCCCGCTACGAGTGGACAACAGGTTGTATCAAATTAATTGCATAACATAAAGATACAAATTGCCAAATATCAGTAGAAATAAAAATTAAAAAAAACCTGAAACCAGTCAAATGCGAAAGGTACAGCTTGGCCCATCCACTTGGGCAGCTAGAACTCATATGAACGGACGAATCACTGAGTTTATATTATTATTCAAACTACTGCGAAGTTCTAGAAAATTTCTAGAAAGCTCTTGGAAGTTCTCAGATCAAGAAAATTCTGTATCAGCTAATCAGTTCCGAATCTATAAGGAATGCTCTGGAAAAAAGGTTTTAATTTCAAAACATTGTGACTGAAGTCACAAATACAATCTATGAAGAGAACAGTAGCCATTTTTCAGACATTTTGGTGGGTATGCTAGAAGGAAATAACATTTATTGCTAAGGAACTGCATTAATAGCTGAAACCAGTCAAATGCGAAATTTATTATGAAATGTAAGTGAAATGTGAAACAATGAGAGTTATCAAATAAATGACAATAAAATTGGAGCTTAATACATCAAATTGAAAATGCGCTGGTTTAAGAAAACAGTGAAGTATGATGTAAAGTAAATGAAATAAAATGAGATTCGTCTAAGTTCGTAAAAATTGTTGACTATATATGTTTGTTTAAAAACATTTGACGGTACGAAACTAATGTTTCGGAATGCCTGTGAAGGATGGTGCCGTTATGAAAATGTATTTAATAGATCTCTGCCGTACAAAAAATACATGGTCTTTTTGGTAAGATTTATGCCCCTCTTGCCCTACCATTTGGATCCGCCCCTGAGTTTAATTCAAAAGACAGCGTTTATTCCTCATTAATTACTGAGAGAAATACCATTATTATGTGTTATTTATATTATTTTTTAATTGTAATTATATTAAATGAGTTAATATGAAACGGTTTTCAAAATTTCTTCTTTCTTTGTCGGGTGTTTAATTTTGGTTGACGTGTAAAACTCAGATTACTAAACAAGACTGTGCTACTCAAAAAGTTATTAACGGATGAATGGAACGAAAACCTTTAGCAACACCCTACTTGAATGAAACATTTAAAACTAAATTTTTAAGAAGTTATTCAAAACGTGGTTAGATTCTTTATATATAATAAAACTGACAGAACTATTTTATTAGGATTTTTGAAAGTTTAGTATAAAGTAGCGGTGAAATTTAGCAATTAATATAAGATATTATAACCATCATAAATTTAGCTTAAGAAACTATTTGAACTCGCACACACACACACGTATCAGGATATATAGTATATAAATAATATAACTATATATCTATATGACAAATAAAGGGTTGTAGAGAGGTTATGTGGCTCCGGCCTTTTGAGCCTGACGAGTGGCCAATACAGCTAAGCGTTTTATAGGCGCGAAACGAACCGTCACTACAGCAAACAACCTTCTAAATATAAGTTCTATCAATATTTTTATGTATGTATGTACGTACGTCATTATTCAATTTTACTTCCAAGATTTCTTCCCAACATCATCAACAGGGTATTTTTGTACGTATGTGTGTGTTCATATTTACTTAAATGCTAAACTTCTGGAAAGTTTTACAGATTTTTACAGTTCCAGTGATAGATTGGATCTGTAGTGTTCGAATTAGCTTTCTCCTTTCTGGTTTTGAGAAGCCAAATTTCTCAAGATTGCTATTTAGGCAGTGTGTTACATATCCCAGGGTCCCAATAATTGCAGGTATAAACCTAAACTTCTAATATGGATAGAATAACTACATGCCTGTCTGTCTGTCTGTATGTGTGTGTGTATAGGCGTATATGGATGTATATCAGTTCAATCGCAAACAATAGCTTTCTTTTTATGACATGAAAGGCTCGCACGTAAGAATCATAAAATTATTCTAAGTAGTAGTAGTAGTAGTAGTAGTAGTAGTAATAGCAGTAGTGATACTCACACACCCAAAATGTGTAGGAGATCGTCAGCAACACAAAGTTAATATCTTTAAAAATTTCCACCCCAATTACAGCTGAACATCGCTTCAGGATTGAACCTCCGTCGATTTTCTGCTTCTCTACAATCGTCTCATCTTTGATGTCACTTTTTTCTGCCGGTAGAGGACTCCCCTAAAATTAATAAAATATACTTCAGATAAAAAATTTTTTTTAACAAAGCGGTGCTCCAGCAAGGCCGCAGTCAAATGAGTAAAATAAGTAAACGAATAAAAGAATAAAAATATCATTTCATACATCAAGGGTTTTGTAAGGGTCTCCTCCCTATTTCCTGTATTGTTCGTTCGTGTTTTTTCTTTTCATTTCATTATACGGACAAGCGTAATATCGAACACGGAGTTTCGTAACTTGAAACGTTTGAACGCGTATTATTCGTGGAGGGATATATTTTGTCCTGAGTCAATGGTGATAATTATACGAATATTCTGTTGTGTCTGGGGAGAGTCATTTTCTTTTTGTGCCTTATTATGTAACACATTCACCAGTAAAATTTCCACTTTTTTCTTATTTTTATTGTCCTAAAATTTTGTTGCGTCTTGCAACCTTTTCAATAGTTTTGACTCAACACACGAACTCAGATAAAGAATCTTGCAAACCAAATCCAAAAACGAAATATACGAATATGGAATATCGTTAATTACGTTTTCCTAATTGAAAAAAAAGAAAGAAAAATATTTCAGTGAATGTGTATAAGTTATAAGTTATCCGGGATAATTGTGACAGGCATTCGTGTGTGATAAGAAGTTTTATTTTCAACCCCATGGTTCCGGGTTCAGTTCCAGTGTGTAGCGCTTTGGGCAAGTGTCTTCAACTATAGCCTCAGTGGATTTGCTTGATGGAAACTGAAAGAAACCCATCATATCTATCTATCTATCTATCTATCTATCTATCTAAATATATATCTATGTGTACGTGTGTGTTTGTGTCTGTCCCCTACAACCACTTGACACCTGGTGTTGGTGTGTTTACGTCCCCGTAACTTAGTGGTTTGGCAGAAGAGACCAATAGAAAGTGTAGAAAGCTTTAAAGCAGTACTGAGGTCGATTCGTTCGACGAAATTTCTTCAGAGTGATGCCCCAGCATGGCCGCAGCCTAATGACTGAAACAAGTAAAAGATAAAAAGTAACTGTTGGAATATGATCTCTTGTAATTAATTGTGATAACTGTACAAATAGGAGAGATAAAGGTCAGATAACTGAAAAACTGTGACAAAACTCTGATGAAATACAGATAAATAATGTGTTTGTTTATTCACAACACGTTCTTGAACGTCAGAACGTGAAATGCATTCGTTGCGGCATTTTGTTTTGGAGAACACTGCTTTCTCTACAGACCAGTTAAAAATAAACATACACAGCATTATTTCGATCCTAACTGCTTCGTGTGCTTATAACGAATTGAAATATTAATTAGTTGCTTCTCTCTTCGCAACAGAGAGAGAAATATTTCTATTTAAGGCTCACGTTTTTCTATTTTCTATTTATTTCTAGTCCTATTTATATCACCTGAATATTTAGAAAATCCCAAGCAATCGACACTGACTAATGCAATGATTATACTTATTAATGTTGTAAATTTTAATTAAAATATAAAGGCTTATCAAAGGAATTCATTTAGGGCTTACTTTCTAGATTGTTCTCCTCTAAAAGCCATCCGTATGTTGGTTTCCTGTGATTCTCCTACCTTACCACGCCTACCTCTGTGATCATTCATTAGCATCTCTTATATATCTCTCCCGTCTAACATATTACATTAACAGTTAAAGACAACATTTCGCCGATGAGCACCAATAAGACCGAAACATATCAACAGTTGTCACAGCTGAAAGTCAGACACAATTCTCAATGCAGTCAATATTAAATTATTTTAATTAATTTAATTAATTTTTTACTTCATTGCGTTATTTTAATTAATTATATTTCTTTACTCATTATACTAAGTGTGTGATTAATTACTTCATTAACCAGGTTTCATATCAAGAAGTAGGTATGGCTATTCCCACCCCCACCTCTAAATATTTAATCGCTGTGTATCTGTACTGATATCAGAACCTTTATTGGTATTCATGTGGCTAACTACATGTTAAATGAGTTTGTCTACAGCGATACGTGTGTGTGTGAGCGTGTGCGTGCGTGCGTGCGTGCGTGTGTGTGTGTGTGTGTGTGTGTGTGTGTGTCTAAGTGATAAACAACCATGTAGTAAATATTCTCTCTGTCTCTCTCACCGTATTCTGTTTCTCGTCCGATAAATCAAATGCTTCGTTTATCATTTCTCTCTGTTTGATGTTTTCTCCGTTGATATATTCCGGTGCTAAAGACGGAAGTTCCATTGCCGTGGGGTGGTCGGTTCCATCTGTAATTAAAGATTTGTATAAATTCTTCTGAAATATTATTTAATTTTTTTCACATCCTCACACACATACGTAAGCACACCAAATGTATGCACACAACGAGTTATATATGCATGAGACATGCATGAGACGGTTGTCTGTGATTTGAACCCATGATAGAAACTGTCGACAGCAAATCAAGGGATCACATACAATTGGGGTACGTTTTGGTTACCTCACCCCCATTAAAAAATTGCCATTTAAATATTGGGTTATCTTCCCGCCGTAGACTGACAACCGATGTTGGTGTGTTCGCGCCCCGTAACCTAGCAGTTCGGCAAAAGACGCCGATAGAATAAGTACTAGGCTTACAAAGAATAAGTCCTGGCATCGATTTGTTCGAACAAAGGCGGTGATCCAGCATGGCCGCAGTCAAATGACTGAAACAAATAAAAGAATATACTCATATATATATATATATATATAGATATATATATATATATATATATATATATATAATATATATATATATATATATGATAGATCGTTAGCCACTACACATATTTTTTTCTCTCCTCGTTTTTCTGTGTCCCTTTCTGTAGAAGAGCGTAGGCTCGAAACGTAAAAGACTTTTTCTATTCCTGAGCGTTATACTAATACATCTGTTTGTTCTTTACACCACCTGTCTTCGTCTTTTGCTTTTTTCGTAAACTCTCCCTATATGTATATATATATATATATATATATATATTAGTGTGTGTGTGTGTGTGTGTATGCTTGCAAAAAAGTATACACACATATTTCATATATTGGTAGCAACATTTTTACCCGAGGCAAGGTCATAGAATTTTACTCGAGTTTATTGCTGTAGATACCTGGTCCAACTAATTCCAAGTAGCTACTGCGCATGTTGTTCGATTTTTTGTGCATGTCCAATCCGTAGCCGTAACAGATTTTGGATTTTCGTAAATGAGAACTCCGAACTTGAATGAACTCACCTTTATATTCTGTGTTTCCAGCCCCTGCGCTGGTGTAGGGGAGAGGTCGGCAAAGGGCTCCCAAAACAGTGATATTCAGAAGAATTCCCGCTATAATGAGCAACGTGCTTCTAAGTCCATAGAAATCCAAGAGTAACTGGACAATCAAGCTAAACAACATGGTGCCCATTCCTCCTCCACAATTGGTAATTCCGATTGCCAATGCCCGTTTCTTATCAAAATAGAGACCTGCAATAATCTGGCAGGTGAAAAAGGACATTCCAAGGGATACACCTGCAAAAGAATGGAATATTTCACGGGTTAGGGTTCAGTTTTGGAAGATGTATCTCTCACATTTGTTCTAAAAATAAACTTTGCCAGTTACTATATCGAATGAAATATTAAAAATATAAAATCGAAACCTGTGTATTATACTTAATGAATAGACACCATTGAAAGATATATTGCTGTGGTTCTTTTCGGAGAGAAATTTTCTTCATAACCGTGTTGTGCTAAAAGTAACGTGTATTGTCAAAGCAACTATTCACAAGAACGTCAGATACATTTCGGCCGCGTTGGGCCTTGTCAATGACGTGCAAGCGGTAATCCCATGCCGAGACGTAATCTTTATATATAAAAGTGAAGTTGTGTGAAGTCTGTCTCCTACGCTTTAGATTCCTAACTACTCCCACATTTTGCGGTACAGTTTAACCAAAACCAGGTATCTTATAGTCGTGTTTCATATTGAGCCCTTCTGGGTATTAGCGCGCGTCTACGATGAGTCTACGATTTAAAAAAAATTAACCATAATTTTTTTCCATTTTAACGCATATTCTTTTTAAATATAAGGTAAGTAACTCTCTAAAAATGTCTACGATGAGTCAACGACTTTTTAAAAAATTTACTATAAATTTTTTCCCATTTTTAATGCATTTTTTTCCATGTTTTTGGCTATAACTCTCTAAAAATGCTTATATAGTTATTTCCCTTACAAACCCGAGCAACGCCGGGCGATACTGCTAGTTATAAATATAATTGGATCAACACGAAAACGTATTGGATTGTTTACATGTTCATCATATCAATAATAAAACGTTAAAAACCTCCCTCAAAAATAATGAAAGTTCTAAGATTCCGAAAACACCAAAATGTTAAAGTCAGGAATACATGATTAGGTCTGTGTATGAGAAACAAAAATAGAGTTTTATTAATTATTATTGGCTAGTTCTTGCTATTAAAAACAAGAAAATTTGTCCAGATTGCAATAGAAACAACCAGATATATTACATCAGAGACCCTTACAAAGCCGTCCAACAGCTTCTATCGGGTATGTAGTGCTATGGGATGTTGGGAAATAATGAGAATATCTTTTTAGTGTTGCGAGCAAAAATAATTAAGAATACTCACAAACAATAAACAAATATTTTATTTACTGCACATGGGGTTTTCTGTGTTGGTCTTTGGATAGAAACTAACAGCGACAATTACACTGGGAGAGACATACTATTGGGGTCTATGAAAATCGAACTGGTGTATAGCAATTTGTGACTAGCTATTCACAACCGGAAAATAATCGCATTGTATTTAGGGCGAAAATTTGTCTAACTGCCATGAGAACGGACACGTCTAGTGGCCACCTCTACGTTGTGGAGTTGCTACCAAAATTCACCTTCTTATAGGGCTCACTTAGGAAGTACTTGGAAATTAATCGACCGATCACGTGAAACGACCGTGGTCTTATCGTGGTATCTGCTCTACTAACTAGTGATTCGGCTTCGAATCCTCTACAGGCACGATAAAAACATTTCCTATTCTTATATACCAACATTAACTGTAGCAAAGGAAATACATTTCATATCCTTTAAAGTAACATATTCTAGAGAGTGGTGACATGACATGTTCTTATGTTTCAGGATATTGGAGCACCGATGTTACCGAGTTTTAAAATTATTATTGAAGTATTATTTATGTAATAATTCAAGCAATAAACACGATATTGAACTTGTTTAAGGCAGCGAGCTTGCAGAAACATTAGCACGCCGGGCGAGATGCTTTGAAGTATTTCGTCTGCCGTTACGTTCTGAGTTCAAATTCCGCCGAGGTCGACCTTGCCTTTTATCCTTTCGGGGTCGATAAATTAAGTACCAGTTACGTACTGGGGTCGATGTAATCGACTTAATCCGTTTGTTGTCCTTGTTTGTCCTCTCTGTGTTTAGCCCCTTGTGGGTAGTAAAGAAATAGGTAATTCGTCTGTCTTAACGTTCTAAGTTCAAATTCCGCCAAGGTCGACCTTGCCTTTCATCGATTCGGGGTTGAGGAATTAAGTACCAGTTGCGTACTGGGGTCGATATAATCGACTGGTCTCGCCCCCAAAAATTTCGGGCCTTGCACCTAGAGCAGAAAAGTATATGGAACTTGTTTTTCTATTCCAAGCATGTGATGCAAATAATATTAGGAAATTAGGCAAAATATGATATGACATAAAAATGGTGACAGAAAGTAAAGCGGTGTCTTACCTGATATGAGGCCATATGTTACTATCATCATATTGATACTGACAGAAAATGTTCCTAATACGGCACCTGTACATCCAATAAGACCTGCTATTATCAACACTGTCCGATGGCTAAAGTAATTCAAGAGGATACTGGCAACTGGAGCTGAAAATATACAACAAAGAACAAATAGTAAAGCTTAATGGGTCAGTTGGTGTGGTTTAGTTGAAAGATTTGGGGTTCAAATCTTATTGATGTATTTGATTGTTAAATGTAGGTAATTTGTTTTGGACGAAAATATCAACGAGAAATGAATACACAGATAAGAAGAGGGTTAGTTGTGCGGTGAAGGCGCATGGCTCAGTGGTTAGAGCGTCGAGCTTACGATCGTGAGGTTGTGAGCTCGAATCCCGGACCGGGCTGCGTGTTGTGTTCTTGAGCAAGACACTTTATTTCACGTTGCTCCAGTTCACTCAGCTGTAGAAATGAGTTGCGACGTCACTGGTGCCAAGCTGTATCGGCCCCTTTGCCTTTCCCTTGGATAACACTGGTGGCGTGGAGAGGGGAGGCCGGTATGCATGGGCGACTGCTGGTCTTCCATAAACAACCTTGCCCGGACTTGTGACTAGTAGGGTAACCTTCTAGGTGCAATCCCATGGTCATTCATGACCGAAGTTGTGCGGTAAAGACATTGTCCAGACATTTGATTTCATCGGGTGGAACTCTGAGCGAAAGTCTTCTACTCTAAGCTCGGGTTGACCGGAAATTCTTAATGTATGTGTTTAAGTTAAGGTATATACCGGATTAAAAAAAACAAGTACTGCATGTGGTATGTTCATTTATGCAACGTAAGTGTGCAGTTCGGCAAATAAATTTAAATGAATTATCGTTTACTGATAAAAAAATATACGTTGATGTGGTGGTATGTATGCATCGCCGTGACCAAAACCTAGAAATTTAAAGAACAAAGGATTGTGAAATTGCTTAACTGGGAATTGAACCAGTTCTCATTTGTACCCGGTTAGATTCGATAAGATCGACTACAATTTTGAAAGTATTGGTTCTCAATATGACAAGAATCCAGAGACTGAAGTCAGTAAAAGATCAGAAAACATATCAAAGCAGAATTAAAACTGAAAAATATACGGTTCTATATTCAAGAGGTGAGGAATTATGGACATTGTTTACATTTGATGGATATTTCTCCTCATCTTGTTTGTTGTTAACACAACGTTTCGGCTGATATACCCTCCAGCCTTCTTCGGGTGTCTTGGGGGAATATTCGAACCTGGGATTTCATTTCTGAGGTATTTTTCGATATTATTATTATTATTATTGTTCAAGTCACTGCTTGGAATCGAACTCGGAATCTTGGGGTTTGTAGCCCGCGCTCTTAACCACTACGCCATGTGCCCGTTGAGCAACAACAACAACAACAACAACAATAATAACATCTAACCCAGGTTCGAAATTTCCCCAAGGCACCCGAAGAAGGCTGGAGGGTATATCAGCCGAAATGTTGTGTTAACAACAAACAAGATGAGGACAAATACCCGTCATATGTAAATAATGTAAATAATGTAAATAACGAAAAATATATGTTGATACCTGCCATCATGCTAAGTCCTTCTATCAGCGCTCCCACTGTAGATAACTTGGAAACGTGGTCATCGAAGCTTCTTCTGAGTCCTATCAGGAATATTCCAGCAGAACTTGCTAGTCCACTCACTACGAAACAGGTACAAGCTGCAGCAAAGCAGACGACCCATCCCCAGCCTCCATCTGGTACTACTGGTCGTTTCTGGCAGATTTCTACGTCTTTGACAGCTGTTTCATGCCTCGTTGGTTGGAATGACATTTGAGGATCGAATTTGCTGAAAATGTTTAAGAAGAAACCGTGAATATTTTGCGTGTTTATGTTCATTTGAACGACTGAGTATTTGCTGAAAAGAAACGAACTGTAAAGTCATATATATCTGGATCTAAGAATCGCAGAGAAGATACATTGGCGCAGGAGAAGAGGTATACACATAAATTTGATATTAAATAATTTTACTTTAATTCTCATTGAAACACTTTCAATACCCACGAAAATGTACGAGACACTATGTGTCGGGTAAATCTGTCTTCTGGAGAACAATAGCGTTAGGTTTAGGATCAGCAATGCCAACTTTCATTAACTTCTAATAACATTCATTCTACACCTGTTCCTTTCTCATATATATATATAAAAAAAACGCTTATTCTTCATTGTTGATATATACTTCGTCCATTCTCCATTCTAAGTTCCAGTTTCATACGTACATTACACACACGCCATGATAGATCTTTAGCCACTACACACATTTTTTCTCTCCTTGTTTTTTCTGTATCCCTTTCTGTAGAAGAGCGTAGGCTCGAAACGTAAAAGATTTTTCTATTTCTGAGAGTTATACTAATACATCTGTTTGTTTTGTACACCACCTATCTTTATCTTTGTTTTTTTTTCGTAAACTCTCCCTATATATATATATATATATATATATATATATATAAACAATTGCACCGTGGAAGGTGTTTATAAGCCATTTAAAAACTCACAAAAACCGTTAGATTCACTTCAACATTTAAATTTAATTTGTCAAAATATTTTCGTCACTTTGAGACCGCTTACAAAATTCACCGAATTTTGTCAGCGAGCAAGTCACGGTCTCAAAGCGACGAAAATATTTTGACAAATTAAATTTTAAAGTGAATCTAACAGTTTTTGTGTGTTTTAAATGTTTTATAAACACCTTCCACGCTGCAATTGTTTCTGTTTCAGCACACGATCTCATATTTCAGAAGAACTTGATTGTCCACTCATTATGAGGTCACTTGCTATGCAAGTACATCTCCGTAATATATATATAAGTAATTATTTGTACTTTGGGTATACGGTTAGTTGTATGCCGATTAAAGCACTTTCACTGGGTAGGCTACCCGATGTCATCCATAGTTTTGATATGTGTCACTGGATCTACCCCAGCTATTCCGCAGTGTACGTTGAGTTTATAATGAATGAGGGAAACGGAAAATAGAGTTCACGAAAATCTTTATTCATCATGACCATCGTTTCGACCCATCTTGCATCGGTCCCTTACGGGTGGGATTCTGTTTAACTGGTTGTGTTGCAACCTCCGGCGCAGATACGTCGCATCAGGTATCATAAAGAGGATACCTCGCTAAATATACCCAGTTTCGCTTCGCATGTTGTTGCTGCCAGTTGTCTGTTGGCTATAATGACAGAAGATGGATAAAATTACCGGGTTTCAACCGGTTAATGTACTCACTATGAACTATAGTTCAAAGTGAATATATGACAGAGTAAAATAAAAGATAAAAAATAAAAAAGGATAAGAATTAAAAGATAAAAGGAAGAAAGATTAGTATAGACGTTGACGTAAACATATATATACGCCCATCCCCAATCGACTGGCTTGATGATGGATAAATATATAATATAATTATTTTACAATGCAATCTAACGAAATATATCTCCAGGAGAGAAGGCAATATCATTATCCGAAATAGTGGTTTCAAATTTTAGCACAAGGCCAGTAATTTTCTGGGAGGGGTAAGTCGTTTATGCCTACCACAGTGCTCAACTGATGCATATTTTGTCGACAGCGAAAGGATGAAAGGCAAAGTCAACCTCGGCGGAATTTGAACTCAGAATGTAACGACCGACGGAATGCCGCTATACTCTTTATCCAGCATGCTAACGATTCTGCCAGCTCACCGCAAAAATAGTTATACACATGTTACAGTTACTATAGAAATTGTAGCCAACACTAGTTTTGCAACGACATTTCGTATCTGAGGCGTCAGATGTTAACAAACAGTGAGACGACATTATCAGGTGCTGTAATAGCACTTCTAGCACAGTAGTACACGGTACTGATTTATAAAAATGTTTAATATACTTCGTAGCATATTATGATTGCATAACGAAACACCGTTTGGCTACAAGTCAGTAACATTTACGTACCATAAAGTGGCGAGCTGGCAGAAACGTTAGCACGTCGGGCGAAATGCTTAGCAGTTTTTCGTCTGCCGTTACGTTCTGAGTTCAAATTCCGCCGAGGTCGACTTTGCCTTTCATCCTTTCGGGGTCGATTGAATAAGTACCAGTTACGCACTGGGTTCGATGTATTCGACTTAATCCGTTTGTCTGTCCTTGTTTGTCCCCTCTGTGTTTAGCCCCTTGTGGGTAATAAAGAAATAGGTATTTCGTCTGCCGTTACGTTCTCAGTTCAAATTCCGCCGAGGTCGACTTTGCCTTTCATCCTTTCGGGGTCGTTTGAATAAGTACCAGTTACGCACTGGGGTCGATGTAATCGACTTAATCCGTTTGTCTGTCCTTGTTTGTCCCCTCTGTGTTTTGCTCCTGTGGGCAATAAAGAAATAATATTTATGTACCAGCTTCCAGGAATGTGTTTGATATGTAGATTGATGTATCCAGTAACATTACACCGCTGTATTTAATGGCTATTTAAGGAATGAGTTCGTGGATGATTAATGAATTGATAAGTGATGATGATTAATGAATTAGATGGGTGCTGATGAAGGAGGAATAACTCTCGAAATATGCCATATTCGTCCGTTACCCATTTTTTTCGTCTTCATTCCCATCGTTAACATTTGGCGTCTTGGAAGCGAGTCGTCATCTCTCTATATAAAGCTGAAGTTGTCTGTGTGTGACAGGTTTGGTAGCCTTCAACTAACACTATCTCCTCCGAGACCCTGCGGCGCAAGTTGACCAAAATTGAGAGTATGATAGAAGAAGGCTTCTTCTTCATTCCGTAGAAAATAAAATTCAAATCAGACCATGTTGACACCAAAAATTATTTACATCAAAACGGTGCTTTTTTTTCTATGAAAATACCTAATTTTTTTACGATTTTTTCACTGCTGTGTCGCAATTTTTCGGTGTATTTCAACTAGAAAAATGTTCACTTAAAGAGTAACAAGCTACATAATGCAAAATTTTTACTTTTCAAAAATTCCAATTCTAAAGGGTCGAAACAAACCCGAGCAACGCCGGGCGATACTGCTAGTAACAAAATAAGTGCTGGTTACAATTTCTATAGAATATCCGTAGGGATGAACTTATCACGTGATATAAGTGCACTGCTAACACGATGGTACACGCTATTGACTTCTAAAAGCGCTTGGTATACTGTGTGGCGTATTATGGTTGCATAACGGAATGCCGTGTCCCTACAAATCGTTAAAATGTTACAATAAACAATTATTTACATTATTTATATTTGACGGATATTTGTCCACAGTTTGTTGTTAACACAGTGTTTCTGCTGATATACTGACCATCCTTTACCAGGTGTCTTGGGGGAAATTTCGATCCTGGGTTCTCATTCCTAAGGTATTTTTCGATGCTGTTGTTGTTGTTGTTATTGTTATAATAATAATAATAATTATTATTATTATTATTTTTATTATTATTATTATCCTCATTCAGGTCACTGCTTGGAATCGAACTCGGAATCTTGGGGTTTGTAGCCCGCGCTCTTAACTACTACAGCATATCCGCCGGCATATGGCGTGGTGGTTAAGAGCGTGGGATAAAAACCCCAAGATTCCGACCTGAACAATAATAATAATAATAACATCGAAAAATACCTTAGGGATGAGAACCCAGGTTCGAAATTTCCCCCAAGACACCTGACGAAGGCTGGAGGGTATATCAGCCGAAATGTAATGTCAACAACAAACAAGATGAGGACAAATATCCGTCAAATATAAATAATGTAAATTATTGCTGATCTCTTAAATATAGAACTGAATAAACAATTAATTTACTTTGGTTTTAGTAAATGTGATGACCGTCTTGCCTTTTATTTGTTGTCTTTTACTTGTTCCAGTCATTGGACAACGACCATGCAGGGATATCGACTTCGCTGATTTTCGCCGTACGAATCGATCCCGGTTCTTATTTTAAGCCTGTTACTTGTTTTATTATTTTTTTATCGAACCATTAAGGCAAGGGGACGTAAACAAACCAACACAGGTTGTCAAGCGGTGGTGGTAGGGAATAGAACAAATACACACACACACACACGGGCGACAATTTCCTTTCTGTTTCCGTCTACCAGATCCACTCACAAGGCTTTAGTTGGCCCGGGGTTATAGTAGAAGACACTTGCCGAAGGACCCCAAAACATGGTTGGAAAGCAAATTCCTTGCCACGCAGCCACGGCAGGGGAATAAAAAGCGACTTTTAGGTAATTGCAAAGGTTACAAACATAATATTTCTACATCAGAAGACCAAGTGAAAATCCTTAAATTATTAACAAGATAAAATTATTAGAAGCAGCATTTTCCATCAAGAGAAAGAAAAACAACAAAAAAACGTCAATATATAGGCGCAGGAGTGGCTGTGTGGTAAGTAGCTTGCTAACCAACCACAAGGTTCCGGGTTCAGTCCCACTGCGTGGCATCTAGGGCAAGTGTCTTCTGCTATAGCCCCGGGCCGACCAATGCCTTGTGAGTGGATTTGGTAGACGGAAACTGAAAGAAGCCTGTCGTATATATGTATATATATATATATGTGTGTGTATGTGTTTGTGTGTCTGTGTTTGTTCCCCTAGCATTGCTTGACAACCGATGCTGGTGTGTTTACGTCCCCGTCACTTAGCGGTTCGGCAAAAGACCCCGATAGAATAAGTACTAGGCTTACAAAGAATAAGTCCCAGGGTCGATTTGATCGACTAAAGGTGGTGCTCCAGCATGGCCACAGTCAAATGACTGAAACAAGTAAAAGAGAGTAAAACGTCAATATATAAATTCTTATACATAAACATTCATATCTTACCTTGTGAACGAGAACAACCGCTGAAGTTATTTAGCGATAAACTTTGTGCAAGAGTAAGTACAAAAATTCAGGTTTTAAAATCTTTTTATCAAAATATCTGATAGTTGTACTTTAGAGGCGCTCATTGAATGGTTAATTACTGAAGATAATTAGCATACAGTATTATTTATGAACAAAATTAGATAACTTCAAGATAGTTTTACAAATTAGGGTTATCTTTGCACTTTGTACAAACACAATAAAACAACCTGTAAAAGCGGTTAATACGTCGGGCGAAATGCTTAGCAGTTTTTCGTGTCTTTACGTTCTGAGTTCAAATTCCACTGAGATCGACTTTGCCTTTCATCGTTTCGGGGTCGATAAATTAAGTACGAGTTGCGTACTGGGGTCGAGCTAATGGTCTGGTCCCCTCCCCCAAAATTTCGAGCCTTGTGTCTAGAGTAGAGAAGAATAAAACAAGTCGTGGCGTTAAGAAGGCGGATTTGAAACCGCGTGGCTGGTTATCGATGTGTTGAGCTATCCTTTATGAACGGAAATCCGCAAAATCCTCTTAAATTATGTACAGTAATCCCTCGTTATATCGTGGTCCACCTATCGCAGTTTATTATTTAAGCTTACGTCGATTGCTCCGTGGTGTTGTTTTGCATTTGCAATAAAATAAATACATACAAATTATGAAAATAATAATAAAAAATATACAGTACAGTTTCTACTTCGCGGACATTTATCGATCGCGTGGGATTTTGGAACGTAACACTCGCGAGAGTCGAGGGGTTACTGTATTCTCACAGCAAATGCCTTCATCCGAGGTCGTGTGTTGAAGAGATAAGTTAGCTTTTTAGAAACACACAAAGACAGTTTACTCCACTTAAACATTATTGTTTGTAATATGGAGTCAAAATATTTGTCGTTCGACCGACTGGTCACTTAAGATATTTGTACTGCATTTAAAATTATGCTTCGGCTACTGTTAATTATGTTTTTTTAATTAATAGCAATATCAGAGCCTAAATATATACTCTATTTATTCTTGACGAGAGATTTGGTTGTTATGCGGCTGGTGGACATCTGTAACTGAGGAACCCCTAGTAGGGTGAAGTCATGTGATCGGGCAGTTCTGGTAGCCATAGCAGGTGGTTCTCGGCTGTCAACGACATAATTATGAGTGCCTTTTTTGCACTACGAGTCCTTTTGAAGATCCTTTTAAAGTAAATGACGTAGTATCTTGTTGTTTTATTATTACCCACTAGGGGCTACATAGATGGGACAATACAATCGGGAAAATGAATAATGAATTATGAAGTTTGTACAATGTGGTGCAATGCCCACTCGATCCCCGAAATCGAGCGGTTACATTTCGTCATTTATTTTTATTCGTCAACAATATTTTCCAAATAAAACATTTTATACATTTTCAACATACATTTCAAAAGTTTTACAAAGTTCAACATTTCTTTTTTTTTTTTTTTCAGAATTTAAAGTTCTTTTTATCATTTCCAAATTAAAGTTTTCACAATACCTTTTCTTTTATATATACTCCATTATGTCTACCAAATCTGAGTAAACTTCCATCGTTCGAGGCCACCTTGTAAGTCGGCATTTCATATGTTTTAACACGTTCTTGCCAGCTGCCTCGATGAACGCCTCGGCGTCGTTCTCGTGGACGAGTGCACCTGTTTCTTTCCATTCGGTGCCCATCCTGACCCACGTATATCCGTTTGTTACGCTTATTAAATCTTCCATCTCCTCACAGTGCTTGTGATGGATCAACGTTCCATAGTATTTGAATTTTCTATTCGTACCTACGTTTTCTCTAGTTTTTCTCTTAGGACTTACTTCCTCTTTTTTCTCCTCCCTCAGTTTCTCTCTTTCTCTCTTTTTGCTTTCTCTTCTTTCTTTTCCTTCTCTTGTCTTTTTGGCTCTTTGTCTGCCGTCTCTCTACCTGTGCCTTAAGTTCCTTTCCTGTTGTTTCTTTTCCTTTTTGCATACCATCTTTTCCTTTCTCTTGGTTCTGTTCCTTCTCTTGTTCTTTTCCTGCTTTTTCTCTTCCTTTAATGTACTTTCCTTTTCTTCTCTTGCTTCTGCCTTGGCTCCTTCTCCACTACTTCTGCACCCTGTGAATTTTTCTCCTTTTCTACTATCTTCTTCCCTTTGTTTTCATTTTCCTTCAGTGCGCTGTTACTTCCCTTCTCTTGTTGTTTCTCCGTTATTTCCTTTTCCTTGTTTTCGCTGTTCTTTCCTTCGTGTTCGTTTTCCTTCTCTCCACTTTGTGTCTCTTTTTGCTCCGCTGTGAATTCATACAGCGGACATTCCTTTTTATGTGCCTCTTGAACCGCACAGGTAGCAATTCGGTTTTCTGCCTTCCACTATTACACTAATTGTTTTCTCGTTTTCTATTTCTATTTGGAAGGGAAATCTTTCGATGTCTTCCATTGTGGCCATCAGCCACAACTCTACTCCGAATCCCTTCCAATTTACAACGTTCGTCTCCTTAATTGACCCTATTTCTACTTCCTCTTTTGCTGCCCCAATAATGGCTGTTACCAGCATTTCTGTTTTAATATTTGGGGGCACCTTTGGGACTCTTACCCGTACCCCTCGTCTTCCTTTATACGTCGGCCACATGGTGAAATTTTCAGCTTTCAGGACAGTGGAAGCCAATGAGGCCGCCACTTCCTTTGTTGCGCATCTCACCTCCACCGTACCATATTTCTTTCCTCTGTCTACAAAAGTCGCTTTTTCATGATGTCCCCCAGACATTTCTCTATTTCTTCAATCGTCACTCTCACCAGTTTTCTCGTGTTTCTATCTTGCGTTCTATACGTTATCGTCTTGTTATTTTTCTCTTCTATTGTTTCCACAGGCGGGACCAGCTTCACGCTGTCACCTTCCCTTTTGACGAACTTCTCGTATTCCTTCAATTGTTCTTTTCTAAAGAACACTTCTTTTATTCTAAGAGACTCGTCACTTTTTGTTGTGGCGACCCCCGCGTAAGTCTCCATGACTTGAGGGTCGACACACCTTCTATAAAAGGTTCAAACACGTAGCGGCAAACGCCTCGCGCGATTCAATTTTTTGACAATTTTTAACAGTTTTTTTTTTCAATTTTCACATACAAAATAACTCACAACACACGTGGATAGATTTCCGCCATGTGTTCATGACGTAGTATCTTGTGTTCCTACACAACCTCCACAATAATTTGGAGATTAAGATTAAATCTTTCGAAAACTACTCAATTATCGGGAAGCAACGTGTTCTTGGGCTGGCGCCTGTCCAACTCAGTACTACTTTTCGATGTAGGACCATTCCAATGATGACTAATGCCTCGAACCCTGACAACTTAATACTTTAATCCCGACATGTCAAAAGTAAAGAAGACAGAGTTGTAAAACAATCTCTTCCGAAACCAATTTTGTCTGTGACTCTCAGTTCAGTCTCGACAAAACCAAAATGATCGCTGATAACCTTTTATACATTTGCCCTTTTTGTAATCTGCTTTTGGGAAAATGGTAGAGAAACAAGTAGCTGACAGAATGGGTATTCGTGCGACCTGTTTAAAAAGAAAAAAATCTAAGCCAATCTGCATAAAATTGCGCTCATAAAAAATAGATACGAGGTAGTAGATTATATAATTCTAAGCAATTTCTGCAAGATAAATGTTGACCTCGAGACAATTTATTTTAAAAACAACAAAAAGGCTGATGATATATATATATATATATATATATGTGTGTGTGTGTGTGTATATATATATATATATATATATATATGGAAAAAATATATATAAAAAGTGGAAGAGAAATACCTTCGGTTCATATAGTTAAATATATTTTTATAAATATATACATATTATATGGATGTCGTGAAATCCAACCGGTTTTCGCTATTTAAATTAGCTTTTGGAGGGACACCGTACAGTAATCAGCTCTCGTCATTTTGAAGAATGTTTGAAGAATAAGAAGAGTGAGTCTAGAGAGTGAAACAAGGGAAGCAACAAGTGGCAGGGGGAACAACTATCTCCTCAGTATAATTTTTTTAAATGGTGAAGTTTGTATATTGAGGTGTGGTCTGTACTTTTCTATGAACAGGTTTTCCTTGTTTAGGTATTCTTGTACTGAGATTCAATCTTTGCAAAGGTTCAATCTCAATGAGCACAAAGCCAAAAAGGTTATGGAATTTTTTGATCCCCATAATATTGTTGTAATCGAATGGCCTCCCCAGAGCCCGGACCTGAATCCGACCGAGAACTTGTGGAATTGTTTCCCAAAAAGTCCATGCTAAAAAAACCATCTAATCTGAAACAATTATTCGATTATATCAATGAAATATGGCAAAACATTCCCATAGAATTTTGTAATCACTTGGCGAATTCAATGCCGAGGCGTTGTTCAGCCGTTATTAAGACTAAAGGCTACAGCACAAATTACAAATATGTATTTCGTTCTTGTTGTTCATTTTTGCTACAATCTTAAGCTTTAAATAAAATGATAATGATACGGTCTTAAACTAATTTTGCCGGTAAATTTGAAACGTTTATATTAATTTAGCATTAGAATTCTTCAAGTTGTATAAAAATAGTTATTGTCCGCATCATTCGAAAGAGAAATAAATTCTGCATAAGGTGTAAAAGATAGAAATGATTTGTATGGTGTTAGTAACAAAATATTTTGTAAGAAATAGAACTTTTATCATCGGTCTTAAATTTATTTTCGCCATTGTAGTGGTATAGTAGACATACTTACATATGTCTACTATACACCATTTTAAACTTGTGACTATTTGTGTGTACGTTTGTAAATGCACGTGTGTGTGTGTGTGTGTGTGTGTGTGTATGTGTGTGTGCTACGTCCTATAACTGTCCGTCTCTCTAGTTTTGTAGGGTCTTCCCTGTTGCTGTCACATATTGTGAAATTTTAAAATTATCCCAAGCTTTTCAAATGTGGTATATAGAAATAATTTCCCGCGTTAAATCCGATTCTGTTATTTATCTATTCCAGAAAAATTGCAGAAAAAAAACGTTACTGAGGTTTAACGTTTAATCAATTTTACTTAATCAGAAAACAGGATTTGGAAGCTGCTATTTTCTGCATAGTGGCTGTCTATCACAATATGAAAGCAAAATCATTCTACGAGGAGATTTTTTTTATTAAATAGACGAAAGTAAAGCATAACGACGACCAAAGTTGTAAAAACCTTTGAAGTTTTAATGAATAAAGTCATGTGAAACGGTCGAAGAGATATGGAAATAATTTTGAAATGAAAAGAATCCTCAACGAAGCTTATTTTTTGGCGAAAAATTGCACAAATCTGTCCAGATCAAGAGGCTTATCCGTCGGAGATGGTATGATCTGACATGGAATAAAGAAACATTTCTATAAGACATTCTATTGTAAAAATATTACCCGGCAACGAGGCGCTGTTCAGTTAGATATTTATAAACAAAAAATCACGTGAGAGTCGAGGAGGAGGAGAAGGAATAAGAGGGAGGGAGCGGTGAACGGGATAAGAGGGAAGCAATCTGTCCATCTGCTATCTTCACCAAGACAAGACCGCTTATCCTGTCTCTCTAATAATCTGTCTCCTCAAGTGTTCAGAATAATCTTTTCATTGTCTTGGCTTAACGACCCTCATCGTTTGTTTTTACTGTGTTATCCTCTTTGTTCTGCTTTTTTACTGTTTCTACTTTTATTGTTTCTACTCTCTTGTTTTGTTCTCACTGTCCTGTTCTTGTTACCACTTTCACCCCTCCGCAAAAAATCCCGAATTTTATTTAATTTGCTTTGCGGGAAGGACTGTTTCAACGAAGTCGCGTCCCTTCGGAGTAGACGAAACAGGGACAACTGAAGAAGAGGAATATTCCTTGTGTTGTATGTATTGTACTCCGTTTTTTCGTTGTTTAAAAAGTTCGTTTCCATGTTTTTGTTTTTATTTTTTCGTTTCTCATTGTGTTCAACGTTTTTTTTATGTCCTGTACCCATATATGCATGTATATATATACATATAGATGTAGGTATGTACATATATGTATGTATATATGCATTATACTTATATATTATTCATATTATATATTATATATATTATATATATATATATATATATATATAATATATATATATATATATAGGGGCGGGGAACGCTAATTGAAACAGATTAGCAAGCCCACAAAATATTCGTTGGGAGCCAACGGCAGTTATCTCTCCTGATCAAACATTCTAGAATATTCCAGAAAATTCCAGATGAACATTACTAACTCCCCCTTTGCTAATTTACTTCGCATAACACCAAAATAACACGCAGGGGGTCGCTAGTAGAATATCGCCTATTTAAACATGCATTCCCACTGAAATCTCTTCTTTCTTCTCTAACTGCTTCTCCGAGACACGACAAGGTCCACCGCGACCTTGAAAGAGCCAGGCACATGAATTCGATATCTATATTCCTGGATGGAAGTACTTTTTTTTTCTAGTACTCCGTCGGTTACGACGATGAGGGTTCCGGTTGATCCGAATCAACGGAACAGCCTGCTCGTGAAATTAAAGTGCAAGTGGCTGAGCACTCCACAGACACGTGTACCCATAACGTAGTTCTCGGGGATATTCAGCGTGACACAGAGAGTGACAAGGCCGGCCCTTTGAAATACAAGGTACAACAGAAACAGGAAGTAAGAGTGAGAGAAAGTTGTGGTGAAAGAGTACAGCAGGGATCACCACCACCCCCTGCCGGAGCCTCGTGGAGCTTTAGGTGTTTTCGCTCTATAAACACTCACAACGCCCGGTCTGGGAATCGAAACCGCGATCCTATGACCGCGAGTCCGCTGCCCTAACCACTAGGCCATTGCGCCTCCATCTCTATTCCTACCAGTAGCTTGTCAGGGTCTTTTACGTCAAGTGCCTGTGCAAAAATAAATCTCGTAGCTTGACTTATTTCTATTTACTCAAAGTCATCGTGGAACATGGCCAGTTGTTCAGAACCGTTCTTCTTAGCAGATATGATATTGCTATGGGATCGCTCTAGGCAAGAAGTTGAACATTTTTTTTTGCCCATGAAACTACATGGACCCTAAGTAAGGCATGTGTAAAATTTGAATGAAATTGGTTGTGTAGTTCTCAAGTTTTAGGGAATCGTAGTGGAGAAATGATATTGCCGTGGCCTTGCCCTAGGCAAACAGTTAAACTTTTTTTTTGCCGATGACACTCCCCGGACCCTAAGTAAGGCATGTGTAAAATTTGAATGAAAGTGGTTGTGTAGTTCTCAAGTTTTAGGGAAACACACAGACAGACAGACAGACAGACAGACAGACAGACACATATTCTCAGTTTTATTATTATTGGGTTAATGATTCAGTCCAATTATTAAAATGTAGACGGTTTTATTAGCGACTTCCCACGGTAAATATATACATATATATTTATTCCTGTTAAATATTTTACTAATGACCCGATACTAATGATCCAATTTATATTTACTGGGGTTGAACAAAATAATGGAAACGTCTAGTATTATAGCATCATAATTTTGAAATATCTATAAAACGGTCAAAAGGTTGTTTATCTTTATGTTTTTTTCTTTAAATTTATTATTAGTGTTCCTTAATATGTTCTGCTAAAATTGGTGTTTCTTTTCAGATATCATAAGAAAAAGGTAATTAAAATTCATTAAAATGACATATCTATCGGACTTTCAAAGAGGTAAAATTGTTGCTGTTCCTATGGCAGGTGCTAGCGTAATGAAAATAGCTATATATATATATATATATATATATATATATATATATATATATATATATATATATGGCAATTGCAGCTTCGAAGATATTTGTTAGCCACTCAAGGAAAAAATAAAAACGTTAGATTCACTTCAACATTTAATTTTAATTTGTGTCAGAATTTTCGTTGCTCGAACGGTATCACAGACAGACTTTATCCAGGACATACACCAACTGGCAGAACATATTTCACCGACAGAGTATTTAATAGGAAAGTTAGGGATCTCTTGCATGATATTTTGGAGAAGAATGTGTTGGGAGACGTTACAGGATACATGTGGACTATAGAGTTTCAAAAGCGTGGATTACCCCATCGTCAGATGTTGTCCATATTAAAAAAAAAGAATATAAGTTAGATGATCCCGAACATTATGATAAATCTGTTTGTGAAGAACTTCCAAATCCACAAACACAACCAATTCTGTTTCAACATGTCACCAAAAGCATGCTACATGGTCCACGTGGGGGAGATAAATTCAATGCAACATGTATGGTTGATGGGAAATGTAAAAAACATTTCCCTAAAGACTTTCAGTAAAACACATTTCACAGTTATAATGGATGACGTCGAAATAATGGTTTTACATTTACAAAGTCTAATTTTGAATTAGATAATCGTTCATTAGTACCATATTCTCTTCTTTTGAGGGAGGTCATTGTAATGTAGAGATATGTGCATCTGTAAATTCAGTTAAAAATATTAAGCAAATATATTCATAAATGTCATGATTGGGTGACAGTCAATATTAGAGGACAAACCAATGCACAACAAACATTTTCTCCTTATCTCCTCAAAGACATACAGCATCTCGAAAAAGTCCAGAAGCTGGCTACCCGCATGGTTCTTGGTCTCAAGCATTTGTCTTATGAAGAAAGGCTGAAGACGCTCGACCTTTATTCTCTAGAAAAACACGACGCCGTGGTGATCTCATACTTGCTCACAACATTATAAGCGGAAAGTGTAACCTCTCGAAAGAGCTGTTCTTCACTCCTGCTCCAGAACGTCGGCTGCGGGGTCACTCCGAAAAGCTCTATCTGCGACGATTTCATCTCAATCGAAGGAGAGGGGCTTTCTCCGTCCAGGTTGCGGATCCGTGGAATAAGCTGCCGGACGAGATGGTGAAGATGCCGACGACCGCTCGATTCAAAGTCTCCTTTGACCACAAGTGGCCTGAACTCTTTACATGAACACCACCCTGTACATAACTCCATGTCCCCCTACATGGTCTTGCTTTTTGCTTTTTGAGCCAAAAATTAACTAACTAACTAATTAACTAACACACAAAGATGAAATTGAAAATCATGTCAATGGCCGTTTATATACAGAATAGAAACTAAGAGACATAGTGTTAATACTAATTCCACCATACATTTGTAACGGAAAGGATTTATGCATTAAGGACCACAGATTTCATCATTTGGTAATTATTCTTCATTCTTTCCCTATCGATTCTAATTTCAAATATATTTCCTGAATTCATCATTTTATATATAAGAGTCTGCTGTCAACATTTTCATTTTCCCATCCATATTCGCAAACAACCCTTCTTTTCAGTTGGCACCAACACTAAAAACGAAAGAATCAACACACATTCAAGGACAACTATTTTTTTTAGAAATATTTTCATTTCCTTATAATTTAGATCAATTAATTCAATGTCAGATGTATAGTCAGTAACAAATAACATTCTACCAAACAATGGACTGGATTACAGATATTTTGAATATCATTGTTCTTCAATCATTGCGCATTAAATAATACATCCATATTTTCTGTTCACTAAAATACTACCAACTTTATTTCTTCCATATTCTTGTACAACAAAATGTCTTAACACATTGCTGTCAAGAATAACAGACGAGTTTTCTATCATAATATAGACATTTGAATAGACTTCTTTGTTCTACTAAATATTCTTCACTTCTTACATTTCCATAGGTAACTGAAAATATCTATAATTCTCGTAAATGACATTACAGACAGATATTAGGATAGAAGAACAATTTCATTGATAAAGTTAATTTTTTAACTTTTCTGTCTACATCTATAATGTCGCCTTTCCTCCATTTGTAGCCAAATTATACGTAATATATTGGATGATGTAGAAAATGAACAGCCTTGTAACGATAGCAACACCACGAGACCGTCAATGAAATCAGAAATACATCATAACATATGAACGATGTATCAATTGAGGAATAATGGATAACAAAATCCGCACAACATTTATTCAGATAAATACAACTTCATTAGAATATTTCTAATTTTGGTGATCAGTGAATAAACTTCACTAAAAGTATATATATTTGCGAAGGCTTTACAAGCATCTTCAACTAGCAGCCCATGCTACACGAGACTGATGACGAGCAAAACCCAGAAACATGCATGTCTCTAGGTGCTGGCCTAGCTGTTGGGGCTACTTGTCTCCCCTTCGTAAATATAATGACACAGGAAATGTGTCTAAGCCGACAGGAAGCGTCGATGCTTCCTAGGGCTAAATAGCGGTGGTGTGATTCCCTTTACGGGACTGTCACGTTAAGTTGGAATTATACAACCGTTCTAAATACAACTTCGTTTTCATCCATTGCAAATTCAGTGACATCTTATCCATTTATCAGCTCTTTCACATAGCAAACCAATAAAAGTACCAACTATCATAAAGACCAGCTAAAATTACCTATGATCAACTACAGCCCAAGCAGCAGCACATATCCAGAGAGTTACTCATTCATGTGAATATCATTCATCTCTTCTAAGTCAGTTATGATTTCTAATATTCTTACATTTCATTTCTACAATTTCATTAATTCATTACAACTTCTTTCCCAACACTTATAGGTAATAAATACATATTTCATATCTTAATCGAAGAAAAATGATGTATATTAATACAAGCTATTTAGCGGCAACAATCTCAAAACATAACCAGTAATGGAATAAAGAATAACAACTGCCACACATATTCTTACACCTGATTAAATTTTTCCAGATCCATTTTCACATTTTATCTCCATTCAAAATATTTCATTGAAATATTATAAAATGTTCATTAACATTCATTAACTTTTGAAGACAGTTACTCTTTTACTTTTACTTGCTTCAGTCATTTGACTGCGGCTATGCTGGAGCACCACCTTTAATCAAGCAACTCGACCCTGGGACTTATTCTTTGTAAGCCCAGTACTTATTCTATCGGTCTCTTTTGCCGAACCGCTAAGTGACGGGGACGTAAACACACCAGCATCGGTGTCAAGCAATGCTAGGGGGACAAACACAGAACACAACAAACACATACAATAAATATATATACATATATACGACGGGCTTCTTTCAGTTTCCGTCTACCAAATCCACTCACAAGGCATTGGTCGGCCCGGAGCAATAGCAGAAGACACTTGCCCAAGATGCCACGCAGTGGGACTGAACCCGGAACCATGTGGTTGGTTAGCAAGCTACTTACCACACAGCCACTCCTGCGAATATTTCTTAAAAGTGTGCGAATATTTCTTAAAAGACATCAATATCAATAGAAATTTAACCCATTAATACAAAAAAATTATGAATAAATCATGCATTAATTGCAGAAGGTCTACAAAATTGAAATAAAACAAACTCTGCCAATAGAAAAAATAAATTAAAATCTATATTTGTTGAACAATCTATAAGTCTTCATAATAAATAGCAGATTCTTTTAAACAATCCAGAAGACAAAATCACAAACATTTAAAAATAACATTGCTAGCAGAAGAACATACAACATCAAACCCCAAAAGCTCTTCATATATGTTTCGTTTTGGGATTTGGTTTGCAAGATTCTTTATGTGAGTTCGTATGTTGAAGCATATTTTGTTGTGTCTGGAGAGAGTCATTTTCTTTTTGTGTCTTATTTCCATTTATTTCTCATTTTTATTTTCCTAAAATTTTCGTTGCGTCTTGCAACCTTTTCAGTAGTCTTGACTCTTCATATATGGACTTCAGTAACTCTTCTTTCGTTGCTGCCTCAGTGTTATTTTCCTATTTTCCTATTTACAAGTAGCTTACAGGCTACTAAGCTTAGAGAGTGAAACAAATGTTTTCAGATACTCTACACACATTACACTTTATTGGATAATATTCCCCATGCATTCTATATGTATGCTTATGTATATATATATTATACAAATATACGATTCAATGTAAAATATGCTATCTTAAAGATAGCGTGTTCGTACAAGTACTCAAGTGTAACTGAGTCAGAGATAAAGAAACATTGACCATAGAGCAAATATCTCGAATTTAATGTTTGTTCTATGATCATGTTTCTTTATCTGTAATATATATATATATATGTATATAATATATATATATATATATATATATATATATATATATATATAACGGGAAGCTTTATGAAAATAAACAAAGACGAAGGCAGGTGGAATACAAACAAACAATTGTATTAGTATGGCGCTCAGGAATATAAATAAAACAAGTCTTTACGTACGAGCTTACGCTCTTCAACAGAAAGATACCCAGAAAAGAAACACGGAGAGAAAAAAATGCGTGCAGAAGCTAGCGGATCAACATGGAGATCTATCTACTATCTATCTATCTATCATCTATCTATCTATCTATCTATCTATCTAATCTATCTCTATCTATCTATCTATCTATCTATCTATCTATCTATCTATATATATTATATATATATATTATATATATTATATATATATATATATATATATGCGTGTGTACGTGTGTATGACTATATGGTGTGTGTGTGTGTGTATGAAACTAATGCTTTCGTGTATATAGTGTGGACTTGCTCGTACGACTGCAATTGGTGTTTAATGCGCCATGTCGATAACCTTCATCCAGTCAACTGTCAAGAAGTGATGTGCTTATTGTTGTACTTGGCAGTATGATTAAGATATTCAAACGAATGTGAGAAACAGCATTAGAAAGCATATAAACTGTAACTTATTATCATACATTTTCATCTGTCTGTCTGTCTGTCTGTTTTTATGTATACTACAACTATATTTCCAGTGCTAGTTCTGTGGTATAGAACAATATATTAATTTCAGTTCGTCAACACGGGGCTCATATTGAATTCTTAGCAAATTCTATTATAATCTTGTAGATAATGGCAATTTCTGTCTGTCGATTTGTTTGTTACAATCTTGCTGCCTGCACCAGTGAACCAATCTTGACGAAACTTTGCATACATGTTAAACTAACATCGCGTTCTATTATTGGCAAATTGTATTTTAATAAAAATCTATAATGGTCTCCCTAGTGGGGTTGGACTATTATTTGATAAAATCAGAAGGGTGCGAAGAGTGTTAATGTGAGGGAAATGTGGTGGTATAGTGATATCAAAGAAGGGGAGAACAGCATTGTGTTAACGACAAATATAGAGTGGCTGTGGGATGGTGACATTAATACAGCTGCCATTCAGGGATACACACGCGACTTACGTAAATACTTCGACACATGCATACATGCATATGCACACATACACACACACTCATGCACATACACATAAGTAACGCTTAAATGCCGGGGAAGGGAAAGAAAGGTGGGTGTGAGGAATACGTAGCTTTAAGGAGAGAGAGAGAGAGTAGATGGCTTTTCTGCTGCCCATCGCAAAGAAACACTCACACACACACACACACACACACATATGTATATATATATATACATATATACATACATATGTCTACTACACACCATTTTAAACTTGCGACTACTTGTGTGTGCGTTTGTAAATGCACGTGTGTGTGTATGTTTCAGTGTGTGTGTGTGTGTGTATGTCTGTGTGTGTGTGTGTGTGTGCTACGTCCTATAACTGTCCGTCTCTCTAGTTTTGTAGGGTCTTCCCTGTTGCTGTCACATATTGTGAAATTTTAAAATTATCCCAAGCTTTTCAAATGTGGTATATTGAAATAATTTCCCGCGTTAAATCCGATTTTGTTATTTATCTATTCCAGAAAAATTGCACAAAAAAACGTTACCGAGGTTTAACGTTTAATCAATTTTACTTAATCAGAAAACAGGATTTGGAAGCTGGTGTTTTCTGCATGGTGGCTGTCTATCACAAAATGAAAGCAAAATCATTCTACGAGGAGGAATTTTTATTAAATAGATGAAAGTAAAGCATAACGACGACCAAAGTTGTAAGAACTTTTGAAGTTTTAATAAATAAAGTCATGTGAAACGGATGAAGAGATATGGAAATAATTTTGAAATGAAAAGAATCCTCAACGAAGTTTTTGTTTTTGCGAAAAATTGCACAAATCTGTCCAGATCAAGAGGCTTATCCGTCGGAGATGGCATGATCTGACATGGAATAAAAAAAACATTTCTATAAGACATTCTATTGTAAAAATTACCCGGCAACGAGGCGCTGTTCAGTTAGATATTTATAAACAAAAATTCACACTAAAAATGAAACTGCATAAATTCATAATTATAGAGACTTACCAATGGCAAAATCCAGAAGAGTACAGGAGCGAAGTCTGCAAATTTGGATACAGTATAACTGAGAGAGGTCGTTTAAATATGAATGTTAGTATTAAGTTGTTTTTGAAATGAGGCATGTCATTAAATAGACTAATTGACATATGTGTGACATGATAAAATATGACGTGTAACCTACTGGTCACGCTGGATGACGAGGCTAAGAGAGCGAGCGGAGTGGGAGTGTGTGACAGTCAGAAAATACTGTAATGAGCTCTGAAGCCGTCGGTATTTTAAATTAAGACGAAACTAAATACTTGTAAATTATATGTTGGTACATATAATTTATATTTCATGTGTTTGTGTGTTTTTATGCGTGTGTGTGTGTATGGGTTTTGGTAACTATGTATAGAGTATGTATGTGTAGATGTGTGTCTCCATATGCGTCCTCGTGTGAAGTGAAGTGCGTATGTATATTTGGTCATGTGTATCAACATGTGTTTCAGTCTTCATTTGCGTATGTGTACTTGTCTGTTCATATTACCTATGTAACTATCCGTCTGTACGTCTATCTGTTTACATTCATATCCATTTGCCTACATGCATGTGCATGTACATATACGCATACGTATATACACACACACAAACATATCTACATAACAGCCCACTACCTGTATATATACACGCTACCTGTATATAAATATAAACGTGGGTTAGTGGGTATGATTACCTACTACGTATATTTCCTATTTAGTACTAGAGATGTTTCATTTAGGAGGATGTACTCCTGTATTTGTTTGAGTGTTGGGTCCTTTGGGTGTTTGAATAAAATGCGGATGTCAAAGAGATCCGGGTTGCCTCCATGTTTGCCTTTAGCATATTGGTAGAATATGGAGGATTTTTTTTGTCATCATATTGTCTCAAATGTGCATTTAGTCTTTCTGCAATGCACCTAGGTTTCTCTGCTATTTATGTCATGTTCATGTCTTTACAAGCACCTTCTATGCAATTATGCTGAAGACTACATTTCTAGTTCTACAGTTAATGCCAGGGCTAATCCTACATACCATGCAATTATCATTGATGCAATGGTATTCTCAACGGGGTACATCCTACATAGTTGTGATCTGATGGAGTTCCCCAGTTTTTCAACGATCTTAATGCTGAGTTTGGTCTCCTTCAGAGCATTCCTAAATCTACGGGCTAATTCTCCACGGGCTGTGGCCTCTACGAATATCACTCCTTAATATTTGTCGGTTTTGTACCACGTGTTCTCACTGTTTGCTTTGTCACAAGTTCTTTGTATTCTGTTCCAGTCTTTACTTCTATATCTAGGGCAGGTAACTCTGGTTTCATTACATATAATGTTATCTGACTTCTTTCTAGCGCCCCTTTATACTCGAACCCTATCTTTCTACAGTTTTATTTGTTTCAGTCATTTGACTGCGGCCATGCTGGAGCACCGCCTTTAGTCGAGCAACTCGACCCCGGGACTTATTCTTTTGTAAGCCCAGTACTTATTCTATCGGTCTCTTTTGCCGAACCGCTAAGTAACGGGGACATAAACACACCAGCATCGGCTGTCAAGCAATGCTAGGGGGACAAACACAGACACACAAACACACGCATATATATATATATATATACGACGGGCTTCTTTCAGTTTCCGTCTACCAAATCCACTCACAAGGCATTGGTCGGCCCGGGGCTATAGTAGAAGACACTTGCCCAAGATGCCACGCAGTGGGACTGAACCCGGAACCATGTGGTTGGTTAGCAAGCTACTTACCACACAGCCACTCCTGCGCCTTCTGATCATATACAAAAAATTGCATGCGGTGCATGAAGTTCTGTACATGTTTTTTCGTTTCATAGGGTTCGCATAGTGGGGACACGTTGTTCATTATCCTAAGTCTGCTATCAGTATGTTAATTT
>NC_043014.1:2095617-2135617 GCF_006345805.1 Octopus sinensis
CTGCGTATATATAAGCACAGAGGGGATGAATATATGTATGTGTGTGTGTGTGTTCGAAACTATACAAAAACTGAGATGGAAAAAACGAAAGCTAACCTTCATCAGCTGTCTATCTTGGGATATTCCTGGTTTCTATATCCTGACAGCATCTCTGTTTTAGTGGTGTCAACAGCCAGCCGTTTCATATTGTTGTAACTGATTGAAACAGTGAAAATGAGACCCATAGGCACGAAAAATATACAGTTGGGTTGTAGCTGCTAGAACAAAAAACAAAACAAAAAGAAAAAAATCGAATATCGTTCGCTTTTGAAACGTCCAAACTAAAGCAAATAATGTTAGTGAAATATTTATACGATTAATTAGTTTATTAAGAGAGTACGAAACACCAATAAGTAGATTGCACAAAATGTATTATCTTGTATACAGGAGCGTGATGTTGTTGATTGAATATATTAGCAAGTTTTCATTGTGGTATATTTGCTTGATCTCTATTAATCTCTAAATATATTCGATCTTCTGTACGTGTCGCTGAGAAGATGGGGGTGTTTTATGAAGCGTATATAAGAGATTCAGGTGTCGCTAGTAAAGATTTCATTTTTATTTTTATGCCTTTTCAGTCAAAACCAAATCTCCATACATCGTTAAATGAAAAGAAAAGCACAGCGGCACATTAGTCTAGCAGCACACTGGCACAATGGCACATTGGCTCTTGATATGGTTGTAATAGTTTCAATGAATGTAAAGCGGTGAGCTTGGAAAATCCTTGGCACGCTGGAAGAATGCTTAGTGGAGTTTTCCTCTGTCTTTACGTTCTGAGTTCAAATTTCACCGAAGAATGCATCAGCTCAAAATGCATCTGCTGATATTTTCCCTCGTTTAGCTGCATTTTGTTTTTGTCTGCCCATTGACTCGCAGCATGTAGATCAGACTGGAGTTGAGTTCGAACTTCTTCATTGATAATTTTCTGGAGCTTAGAGTCATCAGCGAATATTTTCGCGTTGCTGGAAATGTCGTTTATACAGATTATAGAGAGGACAGTCCCTGAAGGACAAAATTGGTGAATTTTGCTGGGATTGAGTGGATTCCACCGATCACAACATGTGTTTTGTTCTCCAAGAAATACTCATTCCGGTGTAGAAGTGTGTGTGTGTGTGTGTGTGTGTGTGTGTGCGTGTGTGTGTGTGTGTGTGTGTGTGTGTTATAATTTAGAACAAACAGTAAAAGGTTGTCATTATAGTACTCGGAGTTTCGAATAATCCTCTCTTTCTCTAATATCGAGGTCTTATTCTTTTGATGTTACATTTTATTATTATTATTATTATTATTATTATTATTATTATTATTATTATTATTATTATTATTATTATTATTATTATTATTATTATTATTATTATTATTATTATTATTATTATTATTATTATATAAGGATATTGTTTACAACAATATCAACATGCATAAAAAACCGTAAAGTTAATAAATAAATTAATTAATAATGAAGGGTTCTATAGATGGCACCAGCATGTTAAAATAGCAGTCAAAAATGATTTAAGACCACAAACTTTTACAAATGAACAAAGATGAAATCGGGGGAATGGGCAAAGTAATCCTAAAACCCAATAAAATGATGAAAAATGACTAAAACTAGAAAAAATGACGAAAATCCGGACATACCCGTATCGCAGCGATTTCAAACTTTGTAAAAATATCACTTAGTCATCCTCAATAAGTTTTACTGATCTACGGCCATAGAGTTTGTCCATCTCAACCAATGTGTGCGATGACCGATGTAAATATATATATATGATAGATCGTTAGCTCCTACACGCATTTTTTCTCTCCTTGTTTCTCTCCTTGTTTCTTTTCTGTGTATCTTTCTGTTGAAGAGCGTAGGCTCGAAACGTAAAAGACTTGTTTTATTTATATTCCTGAGCGCCATACTAATACAATTGTTTGTTTGTATTCCACCTGCCTTCATCTTTTGTTTATTTTCGTAAAACCTCCCGTTATATATATGAATAATTGTAGTGCGTGTGCGTGTGGGTGTGTGGCTGTGTGTAGCAAAGAAGTCAAATAAGTACCAGCTGAGTTGCGGAGTAGATGCTATCGACTTGACTCCGCCCACTGAAATTGCTGGCCTTGTGCCAAAATTTGAAACCAATACTTTGTAAACAAAGGCAGCGAGTTGGCAGAATCGTTAGAATGTAGTAAAAATACCGTGTGGTATTTCTTCGGATCCTTTACGATCTGAGTCAAAATCGCGCAGATTTCAAATTTGTATCTTTTATCCTTTTGGGGTCGATAAAATAACTTGCTCTCAAATCATGGTATCGTTAGTAACGCCTAACCCTCCTTCGACATTTGTTGGCCATGCACCTAAATCAGAAACAAAATTTGGTAAACAAGATTTAACACAAAAAATAAAGTATTTCTTATCAGTTTATCACGAAATTAAAATTAGTTACGGATGAAACCAAAATTTGTTTAAATTCTTGACACGAGTGGAAAGAATTAGTTAACTCAGACACGGTAAAAATAATACTGACGTTTATACAAAGATAGGTTTGGTGTATAAAATAGGTTAGATAATTTAGTAAACATAAAATATTACAGAGATGTACTTGCATAGCAAGTGACTTGACCTGAGATCGTGCGCTGAAACAAAAACAATATCTGCGTGGAAGATGTTTATAAGCCGTTTAAACACACACACAACACAAAAAAAACCAAAAAAACTGTTAGATTCACTTCAACATTTAAATTTAATTTGTGTCAAAATATTTTCGTCGCTTTGAAACCCCGACTTGTTCACTGTCAAAATTTCGTGCAGCTTTCGTGATGGAGGTTGTGTGTTGACAGAGAAAATTATTTTTTATTGAACTAAATCTATAATAATATTCTTCTACCCGATCGTTCACACTTTACATTTTAGTTTGTTAGAGAGGAGATGGTGGAGTGAGAGAGAGAAGAAGAGGGAAGGTAACAGTGAGCAAGAGAGCAGATAGCCAGTCGATGCATTATGCTGTCACTCATGTGCTTAGTGGAAGTGAGAGGTGAAGAGAAAGAGAGAGATTTTAAAGACTTGAAGAGGGAGATTATATAGTTAAAACATTTGTCGACGAGGTAGAGAGAAATAAATAAATATAAAGTTCTTAGCAGAGGAAAATTTCAAAATCATACAAGATATTGTTGTGACTGGAATTGCAATAACTTAGCAAAGGTTAAATAGATTCTCTTAATCGTTTTCGTTCGGTGGAAAAACCACAGATCCCATTAGAACAGAGATTATTTTGATAAATGACGAAGCTATGTATACATACACACGCACACGCATACTCACTCACACACACACACACACACACACACACACACACACACACACACACACACACACACACACACACACACACAGACACACGCACGCACGCATGCACGTATGTTTATGGGTACACCATATCTTTATTCATTTGTGTTGGAATCCGGTGACACACAACCACCATGTCTTTATCATATTTTGGACCATGCTTCACTTTTAAGTATGCGTTCGATGACCACTTCACTTCCTTACCAACAACCACTCAGCGCCCGTTTTCTCTGCATAGGACACTTCATAGCAACTATACAGTAACCGTGATTGCGCCAACTGCTGTGGTCTGTGTCGATTGCGTTAGACATTATGTTAGTCTTTAACACTTTTGCAACAATTTTTCTATTGAAAAATACTGGCTTTGTTTAAATTAATTTTGAGAATGTTGAAGAATTTCGTAAAATGTCTTTGCCATTGTTAAGTTGTTGTTTGGAATAGAAATTAACATGAGATTTTGCAGAAGAAGGTTTTAATTCAAATCACTTTAATTGTAATGTTACCATATTTCTATTGAAACATTTCTTCAATTCTATTAATTTTGAAAATAACGAAGAATTAAGGAAAATATATTTATCTTAATTAGGCTGATAATTGGTAGATAAATTAACACAAAATTAATTGGTAGACAAAATTAACACAAATTTTTTTGGGAAATTTGAATTGAGATAATTTTTCAGCAAGTTTGTATTGCTTACAGGAATTTCGTTCTTAGTTCAAATTCCGCCGTTGAGCACTGGGGTGTGAGTGTGGGTGTGGAATCGAATACCCCCCTCCCCGCCAACCCCGAACTTGGTCCCTTGTATCAAAATTTGCAGCCACTATAGAATGTGATATTTGATTTGTGATTATATTTGCAAGAGCAAAATCTGAATAAGAATGCATAAATGATTTTAATGTTTTTTAATAGTCATCCACCTGAAACTGCTCCATATGTGAAACCATTAATCCTGGAGGAACAGTACTAAAAATGGCTGGCAAGTTTGTATACTTGGGCAGCACACTCGGCCTTTCTTCCTCCTTGGATGCTGACTTCATAAGACTATTGATTCCTTCAGGACTCTTGAGTCTCGTGTTTGATCCCAGAATAACATCACAAGAACTACAGTTGCTGTGCAGCGTGTAGGTTTACTGACTCGCTCCTTTACTAATGTGATACATTGACATATTACAGGCAACAATTGAGGGTTCTTGAACGCTTCCGTCAGAGAGGTCTGAGAACATTCTGAGTGTTGGCAGGTCATTGCGGACTCCAGAAACAGATAGGTTTAGAGGAGAGCCGATAGCAGCCTGCTATAATGAATCCATAAACAAGCACACAAAACATCTAAGGGTATATTTTTTCCCTCTGATGAGATTATTCTCAGAAATATGAATTTAATATTTAATTAATTTTACTGTGTATAAATTGAAACAGCTGTAAGGGATAGCGATCGATTTGTTGCTGATAATAAACTCTTAACTTCACAATCGCCATTTTCTTCTTCCTTTATACCAATATAAACTACAGGTTTTTATATACACACCTATTATTTTAAGGAAATCAATTTCCCACAAAATATTAGGTATTGAACCAGTATCTCCTTGGATGACACCATTCCTTCATGAGGCCTACATAACCTCTAATCGAATATATATATATATTATATATATATATATATATAATATATATATATATATATATATATATATATATATAATATATATATTATATATATTATATATATATATATATATATATATATATATATATTACTATATATATATATATATATACCGGAGTAAACACATTCTACCAAAAACTGTCCGACGAACGGCAACGGGATACTCAGAGTAACAGGTTTTGTTGAATTTTCTGCTACTTTAAATAAAGTATAATATATATATATATATATATATTATAATATATATATATATATATATATATATATATATATATATAATATATATATATATATATATTATATATATATATATATATATATATATATATATATATATATATAAATAAATATATATATTATATATATATATTATATATATATATATACCGGAGTAAACACATAAATGTGAAACAAGGTGGAAAAAGAGTACTCAAATACCAGTGGTAGAGTAATATGCTTTATTTAAAGCAGCAGAAAATTCAATATATATATTGCCCCAAAGCGGAGGTACGCAGATGTTGTGCGTGTCACAAACCACCAACATGATGTTGTCGAAAGGGCAGCTGCTGAGCAACAATCTTTTTTGTGCATGGCACAAAAGATTGTACAGCAGCTGACCTGGCTTCATCAAACCCAAGCCCGCAGGTGGGACTACCCACTATATACCAGACCACCACAGCAAACAGACCCAGGATGGACACCACCGGCAACAACGTACACCTCACCTCGATGCTCCTACTGAACATCAGAGGACTGCAAACACTCAGTAACAGGACAAAAGTCCCGTTCTTGAGAGACTTTGTTGCATGCAATCAAGCCTTATGCATAGCACTAACGGAAACGCACCTGAAACCGGATATAGCAGATGCGGAGTTACACATACCACAGTATGCTGTACTACGGACCGACAGGAAAGAAAGGAGTCATGGAGGTGTTGCTATGTACATCCGTGAGGACCTCACACCCCAGGTCCTCTTGTCATACTCAAACTCGGTGTGTGACACACTAATTGTACATATTAGGCAACTTGATGTAGTTGTGTGTGCTACATATCGCCCTCCAGATGCCCCAAGCCATGTGGGCAAGTTTGAAGACTGCCTTATAAAAATAGAAGTTCTAACCACATTAGAACAACACATAAGTGTACTTCTTATGGGAGACTTCAATCTGCCCAATGTCAGATGGCCCGAGGGCCTTTCTCTCTCAGGAATGACAAGATGTGAACGAGGACAGGCGAGGTCCCTCCTGAACCTCATCAACATCCTGTACATGGAGCAGGTAATACTCCAACCAACCAGGGCAGGTAACACACTGGATCTCTGCTTCACAAATGACATGGATCTCATCCATAATGTGAAAGTGACACCGACACTACTCTCGGATCACAACATGATAGAGCTGACCATGTACGGGCCAAAAGAGAGCACGGACATGCAGCCTACAAGAAACCCTCAGAATCTTTCCAGCTTGAACTACCATAAGGCAAACTGGAAACAAATTGAGAAGAGATCCTCAAACAAAACTGGCCTAAATGTCTCTCCTCGCCGGACATCGACGTGAAACTTCAACAATTCATGTCTGTAATGCAAGCCATATGCTACAAATGTGTCCCAGAGAGAAAGGCCACTGTACACAAGAACAAAATCCCCAGAGAGAGGAAAATTTTAATGAGACGGCGTACAAAACTTTCAAATCGCCTAAACAAACAGATTGAAAGCAGTGAAAAGTCCCGCCTGAAAATAAAACTGTTGGAAATCGAAAAATGTCTGCAACTCTCCATGATGAAAAGGAAAGAGCAGACAAAGAAGCCTGGGCTATAGAAACATAAAATCTAACCCCAGAGCTTTCTACAAGTATGCCAAAGAAACAGCTACGGTGCACTGTAGAATAGGGCCACTCCTCGAAAAGGATGGCACACTTACAGGAAAACCAATGAGGGTAAGTGAAATACTGAATGAGCAATTCAAGAGTTTTCACTCCACCCCTTGGGCATCTCCAAATCACCAATCCAACTGACCTTTTTACCACTGCAGATATAAAATCAGAGGCGGCGACGATAGATTACATCGATATAAAGGAAGACGATGTAATCAAGGCTATAGATAAAATGAAAACAGACTCAGCTACTGGCCCCGATGGATTCCCGGCAATCCTCCTAAAAGCATGTAAGAGAGTCCTAGCAAGACCACTGCAGTTCCTCTTTCAGAGCTTCCTTGCAGCTGGCAAACTCCAAGAAAACTGAAGGAAGGTAAAATATGCCCCATTCATAAAGGAGGTAGCAGAGCGGAAGCCAAGAACTATAGACCTATCTCTCTGACCTCACACATCAGCAAGGTCATGGAACGAATAGTCAGAAGGAGCTGATCACCTTCCTTGAAGAATGAATTGCTGCCCGACACCCAACATGATTTCCGACCAGGGAGAAGCTGTTTAACTCAGCTCCTACAACACTATGACTGGGTGCTGAAACGGCTGCTCAACCACTCAAATGTGGAAGTGATATATCTCGACTTTGCAAAGGCCTTTGATAAAGTCGATCATGGAATGATATGTCACAAACTGCGTGATCTCAACATAGTTGGAAAACTGGGAGAATGGCTTCATGACTTTCTGAAAGATAGAAGTCAGGTGGTAGTGGCCAATGGGGCCACTTCCATTAACACGCAAATAGTGAGCGGTGTTCCGCAGGGCACTGTTCTGGGACCACTACTGTTCATAATGGCCCTCTCAGACATGCCCTCAGCCACGCAGAGAGCCACGATCACAAGTTATGCAGATGATACAAAAGTTTCACAGGCAATACAGAACCCTGAGGACACCTGCAATGTGAGCTAGACAAAATATACAATTGGGCCGAAAAGAATAGCATGCAGTTCAATGCTGAAAAGTTTCAAGCTCTATACTATCAGCATGCAAAACTAAATGCAATACCCAATGAATACACTGGACCCGGAGGAATAGCAATCCCAGAGGCACAATCAGTGCGTGACCTAGGTATTTACATGAGTGATGACGCGACCTTTCGTGTACATGTTGCTAAATTGGCAATGAAATGTAGACGACTGGCCGGATGGATCTCAGAACCTTTAGAACAAGAGAACAAGAAACCATGATGGTCCTCTGGAGGACACTTGTCCTAAGCCACTTTGACTACTGCTCTCAGTTATGGTCACCATCCAGTGTCAAGTTGATCACAGAGCTCGAGGCGATCCAACGTAGCTACACGAAGAAGATAGCCTCTATGCAGAATGTAAGCTACTGGGAAAGACTCAAGAGATTAAAACTATATCCCTGGAGCGTAGGCGGGAAAGATATGCCATAATATACATCTGGAAGATCCTGGAGGGAGTGTCCTGAACTTTGGCATCGAGAGTTACGCAACTGCCAGAACTGGGCGCCACTGCGTGGTGCCTAGGACTCCAAACTTGCCATCAAGATGTAGGACAAGATTCTGTGATAGCCTGGGCTTCCGAGGCCACAGCTCTTCAATATCCTCCCGAAGAACCTGAGAGACCTGCATGGGGTGGAGCAGATGATGTCTTAAAATGAAGCTGGATCTCTTCCTGTCAGGTGTCCCAGATGAACCAACTTCACGGCAGGAGGGGCAGATGAGGGCAGCTGCATCGAACTCTCTCATGCACTAAATGGCAGTTGCTAGAAAGCTTTCGTGAAGTGAAACCAAGTAGCAACACCAAATGGCGGTGCCCCAGCATGGCCACAGCTCATAAGCTGAAACTAGAATCAATCAATCAACATCATCAATCAATATATATATATTATATATATATATATATATATTATATATATATATATATGTATGTATGTATGTGTATATATATTATATATATATATATATATACAAACATGCATATATACATACACACACACACATATATATATATATATGTATGTATGTATGTATGTATGTATGTATGTATGTATGTATGTATGTATGTATGTATGTATGTATGTATGTATATCCGTTATGTCGCCGTCACTGTATATTTCTTTATATGAAATTGGTGACATTAAAGACAAATGTATATTTTCGACGCCATTATTCATTTACATTTTATTTTATTAACAATGTTTTTAACTGTTCTCCCTCTCCCACAAAACCGACCGAAATACACAAAACACACATAAAAGCAAATACACACAGACAGTTGTAAAGATTTGGGTGACAGTGAGGTATGGAGGAAGACAAAGGCCAATGAGATCAAACCACGTGATTTCTGAAGGAGTTCTCTGCAACGCCGGCCTACGTGTGCCAGAATAATTATGCATATGCTAACATTCATAAACCCATGATTAAATAAAACACTATAACTTAGAAACCTTAGATATCTTCTGCCAGGAGATTGGTCTAGTCCATGTCTAACCTAATAACGCCACCTGATATAGCTAAATGATAAGAAGAACAATAATATTGAAATAACAGTTTATGGTAGACAGATCGTTCGGATTCTTCGAGAAACAACGAGAACACAGCTGATGAATATTTCTAAAAAAGAATTAATTAAAAGTTACCTGATATATTATCAGTGCAAGTGTCATGAACCTCTCAACATAACTTCTGCTCTTCTTCTAAATTGTAAGGTAATATAAACATACATTCTATAATATTTTTCTTAGTTACTTTAACGCTTATCCAACTCATAATGATTACGCAACAATTTTCGTTTTAAAAAGCCAGATTATCTAAATCTCAAATCAAACAATTGCATATTTCTATCTATAAAACTCTCGCGATAATTTATCCATTAATCCTAATAGTTGCAAAATCCACAACAAAACCACCATACTTGATGGCATAAAAGACACATCGGCATATTAGACACAGCCCAGTTTCAGCAGCGCATATTCGAGGAAACGGCTTTTGAAAGCATTAAAGTAAGTGATGTAGGTCCACATTCAAATTTAGGACCCAGGGTGATTTTTTAGAGACACCTTTTCCGGAAAAAGTGTTTCTTACGCGCCCTCAAATAGGCTATTTTTTATTATCCCCAGCGCTTGTCAAAATAACATATTTTAAAAACTTGTCAGATTTTCCTTAATATAAAGTTACCATTTATTTAACATTTTCCTGTAGATAGAGGATAAAAATTCTAGCGATAGCTGAATAACAGTTGGTCCTCACGCAAGTGTTTCGGCCTCTTAACACTTCACATTCTAAGTGGGTGTGCCGCATCCAAATCATAACTCTTGGATTCCTCTCTAATACCACATCGTAATTATTTGTTTTTTTTTGACTTGTACCATCCTGAGTGGTCCTAAAGTCTACCCTCATTCCTTCATCATTAAATTCAGCTAAAGCTTTTCGACTGCCTCAGCCATTAAGTTTATGCGTATGCCTGTGTCTGTGGAGTGCTCAGCCACTTGCACGTTAATTTCAAGAGTAAGCCGTTCCGTTGATCGGATCAACTGCAACCTTCGTCGTCGTAACCGACGGAGTACCATGATATGTATATATATATGTATGTATATATATATATATATATATATATATATATATATATATATATATATATTATATATATATATATATATATATATATATATATATGGGGTAGGGATTACAGGACCCTGTGCACCAGACAGGAGCACAGACACCATGCAATGACTAATGAAAAGAGTCTAATAAAGGGGCATATAACACGAACTATTATAGTTCTTAAATTTGACAGGGAAAGGGAGGCCGATTCGCTGATGTAAAGGTAACACAATTGCGTTAACAAAGGGGTGTGGGTTCGATTGGAAAGCCTTCTTTATTTTTCTGTCAAGGGCTTATATGCCCCTTTATTAGACTATTTTCCTTAGTCATTTGCACGGTGATCGCCATAAGCTTTAAGTTTATATAAAAATACCATTATTATCATTTACAAGATTGTAAAAACATCGCCGTATAAACAATTATTCGCACCGAAAGCATATGTGTGTGTATGTATGTATATATGTATATAGCAGTTAATAAGTTTTATGGGGTAGTATGCATATACACACATATGCATATATACATGTACATGCGCATACATATACATACATATATAAACATACAAACGGGTACAATAAGAAATCTAATACAGATAACCACGTGACACCTGATATCAAGTGAATAACCTTTACTTTCTTTCTCCCTCTCTCTCATCTTTTTCTCTCTCTATCCTTTTCTGTCTGTCTCTCTCTCTCTCTCACACACACACGCACACTCACACACGTATGCATAAAATAAACAGCAGGATTGGGAGAAATTACTGACCGTCTGTATCAGCAGTTAGCGAGTATGGTGAGGAAGGGGCAGACGTGTCGAACCCCTCCCCACGCCCACCTCTACTTTTTATTTTATCATTTCAAAAACTTCTTCGGAATTCTATTTCTTCGACAACCAAGATCGCAATTTGGCACCCACCCCCACCCTCCAGACCAACTTTTTGATATTTCTAATATTCCAATTTCTTGCTCTCAAAGAATGTCCTCAAGAACTACTCAAGTCGAAGAGTTGGCTGAATCAGGTGACTGTCGGCCAACTTCCTTCGTGTTATTACTCCCGGATCTTCGAGTTCGAATCTTTCCCAAGCTCCACTTTTGTCTTATCTTCCTGTACCCTTGCTTTAATTACTAACGTGGAGGACAGAATGTTTTGTGGTATATTTGTTCCGGTGCCTTTTATGACCTGGGTACCCAGGTAGATACGGACCTGGGTACCCAGGTAGATTCGGACAACATATTGTCTCTTTTTAGTTAACACCATGCCTTGTAAATATTCGTGCATTAATACATTTATAATTTCTTTTTAAACATTTCCAGTAAATTCGTTCCAAACATGCCGTTCAACTTCGAAAAACGCGCCAAAGTTGTCAAAGACGTGAAATGTTACCAGAAACGACCAGTGGTACCAGACGGGGGTTGGGGATGGGTGGTGTGCTTCGCTGCAGCTTGTACGAATTTTACAGTAAGTGGATTGGCAACGTCTTCGGGAATATTCCTTATTGGCCTCAGAGGAACCTTTGATGATCCAGTATGGAAGTTGGCGTTAGTTGGAGCCCTGCTTGACGGACTTAGCATGCTTGCAGGTAAATGACAATTTTTCATTTTTAGATTTTAATTTTAATTATTGAAATTCTATTTTCTTCCTTATTTGCGACTGCACAGTCATCGCCTTCTACTATTTACTCAATCCTGTCAACCGCCATACTTATATGAACCTGGGACATATTATATCGGTGTCCTTTTGTCGAACCACCGCCCATAGCACTTGTTTTCAATCCGGTGTATATATTTACTCAGCCACAGAAACACATAAAGTACGTGATTCTGGTCAACCCGAAATTACAGTGGAAGATATTTGCTCACAGTAAGGCGGCGAGCTGGCAGAAGCGTTAGCACACTGGGCGAAATGCTTAGCAGTATTTCGTCTGTCTTTATGAACCGAGTTCAAATTCCACCGAGGTCGACTGTGCCTTTCATCCTTTCGGGGTCGATAAATTAAGTACCAGTTACGCACTGGGTTCGATGTAATCGACTTAATCCGTTTGTCTATCCTTGTTTGTCCTCTCTGTGTTTAGCCCCTTGTGGGCAGTAAAGAAATAAGTATTTCGTCTGCTGCTACGTTCTGAGTTCAAATTCCGCTGAGGTCGACTTTGCCTTTCATACTTTCGGGGTCGATAAATTAAGTACCAGTTACGCACTGGGTTCGATGTAATCGACTTAATCCGTTTGTCTATCCTTGTTTGTCCTCTCTGTGTTTAGCCCCTTGTGGGCAGTAAAGAAATAGGTATTTCGTCTGCTGCTACGTTCTGAGTTCAAATTCCGCTGAGGTCGACTTTGCCTTTCATACTTTCAGGGTTGATTAAATAAGTACCAGTTACGCACTGGGGTCGATGTAATCGACTTAATACATTTGTCTGTCCTTGTTTGTCCTCTCTGCGTTTAGCCCCTTGTGGGTAATAAAGAAATAGGTATTCGCTCAAAGTACCGCCCATTGAAATCGAACTCTAGGCAAAGTTGTGCATGGCGAACGACTTACCCAATCAACTAATTTTGCACCTACCCGGGTATTCAGTTTCTAAATACATAAGCTATTTCTTGTTTATATTTTCGCTCAAGACAAACTACTCATGACTTAACGAAATACATCAATAAGATTCGAACCTCCAAATCTTCCGACAAACAACTTAACCCACTTCACTCTACCGATTGACCTCTATGTTTGCAGCTCCAGTGGCCAGTGTGTTGTTGGTTTGCGTTAGCCACCGAACAGTGTTGATGCTAGCAGGTCTTCTTGGTTTCATAGGAGCCGTATTGGGTGCGTTTTCCACTTCTATTGAGATGATGATAGCAACATACGGCATTATAACAGGTATGATACCGATTTGCTTTCTTGCAATATTTTAATGTCGTTCAATTTTAATTTCGTTCAAGGTCACAAGATCTGTAAAACTACAGTAAACATGCATAAGTTACACAGAAGGAAGAAATGAGTGAGTGGCACATGGTCATTGGTAGGGTTACACACTGAGACGAAATTAGTTCGACCCACTAATCGTATCAAAAAAAAAAATAATAACCAGTGTATGTGTTTTCATTAGATGTATGAACCACCCACACACACACTGGAATACGACGATAACTGTCATATTCGATGTCATGAGTCACGTATTCTGTTTAACATCTTTATTTAAAATTCATCTCACAACTAACAAATCGTATATGATCCATAACAATTCAGCTGATAAAATGCTTTTAAAGTTGCGACACAGATACTCCAATATAGTTAGTTAAGTACTTTTAAAACTGAACACATACCATCTATCGTCCTCTGTCTTATGCGACCCTCGCTAGTTATCGTTATTAGTCGATGTTTAGGCGGTGTGCTGGCAAAATCGTTAAGCACGCCGAGATAAAATTCTTAGCAGCATTTCGTCTGTCTTTACGTCTTGAATTCATATTCCGCCGGGGTTGATTCTGCCTTTCATCCTTTCGCAGTTTATGAAGTACATACCAGTTGAGCACTGGAATCAATGTAATCAACTTCTCCACTTCTCCAAAATTTCAGCCCTTGTGCCTAGAGTAGAAAGCACTTTTGCTCAACGTTGTCAGCGACATAAGTTGTATATAAATAACAATAATAATAATAATAATAATAATAATAATAATAATAATAATAATAATAATAATAATAATAATAATAAAAACTGAACAAACCGAGGGAAGTACGGCAACTATTGTTGCAAAGAAGGTGAAAATGATGGCAATGAAAAAAGCGCACGAGCAATTGGCTGATAGGTGGGAGGAGAAACCTCTGCACGGCAAATATGTGACCCGCAGCAAACAAGCTGATGTTGACCAGAAGCAAACCCATCAGTGGCTGCGGAGCTCAGGGCTAAAAGCAGAGAGCGAAGGTTTCATCCTGGCTGCTCAAGATCAAAGCCTATTAACCCGGAACTACCAGGCCAATGTGATGAAAAATGGAGCAGACCCAAAATGCCGATTCTGCAACGACATGATTGAAACAGTGGACCACCTAATCTCTGGATGTAAAGTCTTAGCTCCAGTGGAGTATAAATTAAGACATGACAGAGTTGGCCAATATCTCCACTGGCTAATAAGTCGGCATTACAATATCAAAACTGCCGACAAGTGGTATAATCACCACCCTGAGGCTGTAACTGAAGGAGAAAATGTAACCATTCTGTGGGACTTTCCAGTACATACAGACCGAACCATCAAGGCCAATAAACCAGATATTGTTGTGAAAGACCAAAACAATAAAGTTTGCTTATTGATCGACATGAGCATCCCCTGTGATCATAATATCTCAGCGAAAGAGTTTGACAAGCTCAGAAAATATAAAGACCTACTCATTGAAATTGAGAAAATGTGGCATCTCAAGGCGGTTACAATACCAGTGATCGTAGGAGCACTAGGAATGATCAAGAAGGGAACCGAAAATTATATGAGAATGATCCCTGGCTTACCATCCCTGCAAGAAGTGCAAAAGATTGTCTTAACTGGTACATCACACGTATTGAGAAGAGCATTGTCGATGTGAGAACTGTTGCTGCTCATGTATTTTAATTTTAATTTAACTTTAAAAAAAAAAAAAAAAAAAATGAACGAACTATTGAGTTTGGTTTAATGGCCTACCAATATACACTATGAGTTTCTTTGCCCTAGGAGTCGGGAAGACACTCGGCAAGAAATGGAAGAAAATTTGAAAGAAGGAAAAAAAAAGTAATAATAATAATAATAATAACATACAGAAAACATACATATAACATACATAAAATTGCACTACTAGGCACTGCACACATTCTATGCAAAACACTTTCCATACAATAACCATCAGAGCATCACAACAAATCACAGCACATACCCAAGGCACACAGAGCTGCGCTCGGTAGTGAAGTGAAAGCACGCTATAAAAAATAAAACTACTGAATAATAATAATAATAATAATAATAATAATAATAATAATAATAATATGAGGGAATGTTATTCCAAACTTACAGGGAAAAATTCAATTTAGAAATACTAAATCAAATTTCACAAAATATAATATATATACATATAAATTAGAAGAAAACCACCTTTCATCAATTCAATAATGAGAAATTAAATTATACCATCTAGAAAATTACATATTATAGAAAGATTAAATATAAGATAAAACATATAACAATGATTAAATAGTGTGCAAAATAATAAATAAAAAATAAATAAAACGTACATACCAAATATATACGTTTTATTTATTATTTGCACATTACTTAATCATCATTATATGTTTTATCTTATATTTAATCTTTCTATAATATGTAATTTTCTAGATGGTATAATTTAATTTTTCATTATTGAATTGATGAAAGGTGGTTTTTTTTCTAATTTATATGTATGTATATGTATATCTATCTATCTATTATCTATCTATCTATCTATCTATCTATCTATCTATTATCTATCTATCTATCTATCTATCTATCTATCTATCTATCTATCTATCTATCTATATATATATATATATATATATATATATTATATATATATATATATATATATATGTATGTATGTATGTATGTATGTATGTATATATATATATATATATATATGTATATAGAGAGAGGGAGAGATCTGCTGTGTCAGATCCATGCTGCTCGCCAGTATCACTCATCAGTGTTATTATCGCTTCTACATCACTAACTTGTACCACTCCTATGTCACACACCAATGTCACTTACTAGTATCCATCCTATCCCACACACCTGAGCAACGTACCGGTTTCACTTCTAACCAGCGATATTTAAAAAGAACCCTACACTGTCCTAAACCCGTGTTCCTACCATTACCATTTTGATATTTTCCAAGTCTTAAGAATTTTTATAAGTTTTATAAGGTCTTAAATGTTATATTTTTTAATATTTCATTCGATATAGTAACTGGCGAAGTCTATTTATAAAATAAATGTGAGGAATATATCTCCCCAAACTGAAACCTAACCCGTGAAATATTCCATTCTTTTGCAGGTGTATCTCTTGGAATGTCTTTTTTCACCTGCCAGATTATCACAGGACTCTACTTTGATAAGAAACGGGCATTGGCAATAGGAATAAACAACTGTGGTGGAGGAATGGGTACAATGGTGATAAACTTGTTTTTCGAGTTTTTTATCGAAATTTATGGACTTACGGGCACCTTGCTTCTAGTAGGAGGGTTGCTTCTGAATGTGGCCGTTTATGGAGCACTTTGCCGACCTTTGCCCTATACCTACACAGATGCTCAGAAGACGGCATGTATAGGTGAGTTACACATGTTATACACATTTGTATATATATATATATATATATATATATATATATATAATATATATATTATATATATATATATATATAAACAAACGTCATTTTCGTGGTTTTGAACCTGTTTCCCTGCAAGTAGTTGTAAGTATGTATACATTAGGCGTGCTTACGTATGCGTGTGATGATGTGAAAAAAATTTAATAATATTTCAGAAGAGTTTACATAAACCTTTAATTACAGATGGGACCGACCACCCCACGGCAAAGGAACTTCCGTCTTCAGCACCGGATTCTAGCAACAGTGAAAACATTAAGCACAGAGGAATGATAAACGAAGCATTTGATTTATCGGACGAGAAACAGAATACGGTGAGAGAGACAGAGAGAATATTTACTACATGGTTGTTGATCACTTAGACACACACACACACACACACACACACACCACACACACACACATACACACACACGCTCACATGCTCACACACTCACACACACACGTATCGATGTAGACAAACTCATTTAACATGTAGTTAGCCACATGAATACCAATAAAGGTTCTGATATCAGTACAGATACACAGCGATTAAATATTTCGAGAATGGCGTAAGTGGGGGTGGGAATAGCCATAGCTGTTTCTTGATATGAAACCTGGTTAATGAAGTAATTAATCACACACTTAGTATAATGAGTAAAGAAATATAATTAATTAAAATAACACAATGAAGTGAAAAATTAATTAAATTAATTAAAATAATTTAATATTGACTGCATTGAGAAATGTGTCTGACTTTCAGCTGTGACAACTCTTGATATGTTTCGGTCTTATTGGTGCTCATCGGCGAAATGTTGTCATTAAGTGTTAATGTAATATGTTAGACGAGAGATATATATAAGAGATGCTAATGAATGATCACAGAGGTAGGCGTGGTAAGGTAGGAGAATCACAGGAAACCAACATACGGATGGCTTTTAGAGGAGAACAACCTAGAAAGTAAGCCCTAAATGAATTCCTTTGATAAGCCTTTATATTTTAATTAAAATTTACAACATTAATAAGTATAATCATTGCATTAGTCTGTGTCGATTGCTTGGGATTTTCTAAATATTCAAGTTATATAAATATGGCTAGAAATAAATAGAAAATAGAAAAACGTGAGCCTTAAATAGAAATATTTCTCTCTCTGTTGCGAAGAGAGAAGCAACTAATTAATATTTCAATTCGTTATAAGCACACGAAGCAGTTAGGATCGAAATAATGCTGTGTATGTTTATTTTTAACTGGTCTGTAGAGAAAGCAGTGTACTCCAACACAAAATGCCGCAACGAATGCATTTCACGTTCTGACGTTCAAGAACGTGTTGTGAATAAACAAACACATTATTTATCTGTAATTCATCAGAGTTTTGTCAGTTTTACAGTTATCTGATCTTTATCTCTCCTATTTGTGCAGTTATCACAATTACTTACAAAAGATATTTCAACAATTATTTAACTTCGTTATGACAGAGTTACGATCATACCGGATAACTTATAATATATGCACATCAGCTGTAAGATTATTGCAATTAGGAAAACGTAATTAACGATATTTCATATTCGTATATTTCGTTTTTGGATTTGGTTTGCAAGATTCTTTATCTGAGTTCGTGTGTTGAGTCAAAACTATTGAAAAGGTTGCAAGACGCAACAAAAATTTTAGGACAATAAAAATAAGAAAAAAGTGGAAATTTTACTGGTGAATGTGTTACATAATAAGGCACAAAAAGAAAATGACTCTCCCCAGACACAACAGAATATTCGTATAATTATCACCATTGACTCAGGACAAAATATATCCCTCCACGAATAATACGCGTTCAAACGTTTCAAGTTACGAAACTCCGTGTTCGATATTACGCTTGTCCGTATAATGAAATGAAAAGAAAAAACATGAACGAACAATACAGGAAATAGGGAGGAGACCCTTACAAAACCCTTGATGTATGAAATGATATTTTTATTCTTTTATTCGTTTACTTATTTTACTCATTTGACTGCGGCCATGCTGGAGCACCGCTTTTTTATCTGAAGTATATTTTGTTAATTTTAGGGGAGTCCTCTACCGGCAGAAAAAAGTGGCATCAAAGATGAAACCATTATAAACACGGAGAAACTACGTAAAAATTCAGTTGTGGAATGCTGTTTAATTTCAATTGGAGCTAAACATTTTAGAAATATCGACTTTGTGCTGCTCACTATGGCCTACGTTGCTTGGGTGTGTGAGTACTACTACTAACTACTACTACTACTACTACTACTACTACTACTACTACTACTACTACTTGAATGATTTTATGCTTTTTCTAAGTTCAAAACTTATGCATTATGAAAGCTGAAATAATACGGTCATTAATATGTATATATATAATATATATATATATATATAATATATATATATATACACATACCCACGCACACACACACACACACACACACACACACACAACATATATATATATAAAATATATGTATGTATACACACACAATTTCTTTCTCATATATATATATATATATATATATATATATATAAATAGATATATATGCATATATATATATAATATATATATATATATATATATATATATATATATGTATGTATGTATATATTATATATATATATATATATATATGTGTGTGTGTGTGTGTGTGTGTGTGTGTGTGTGTGTGTGTATGTGTCTGTGTGTGTGCATGACAATTAGTTGGTTGCCATAATAAAACTCAGAGTTTCGGATGCCGGGGCTGAAGTCTGCTCCGGCATCTCATCCGTTATTAAGACTAACCTTAAGGTTTGTCTTAATAACTGATGAGATGCCAGAGCAGACTTCAGCCCCAACATCCGAAACTCTGAGCTTATTATGGCAACCAACTAATTGTCACATGTTATATTGATAGATAAATTCTTCTATTTTCATAATATCGAGGTCTCATTCATTCTCTTGTCATATTATTATTATTATTATTATTATTATTATTATTATTATATTATTATTATTATTTTATTATTATTATTATTATTATTATTATTATTGTTATCATTTTTTTTCTTCTTTCAAATTTGCTTCCATTTCTTGCCGAGTGTCTTCCCGACTCCTAGGGCAAAGAAACTCATAGTATACATTGGTAGGCCATTAAACCAAACTCAATAGTTCGTTCATTTTTTTTTTTTTAAGTTAAATTAAAATACATGAGCAGCAACAGTTCTCACATCGACAATGCTCTTCTCAATACGTGTGATGTACCAGTTAAGACAATCTTTTGCACTTCTTGCAGGGATGGTAAGCCAGGGATCATTCTCATATAATTTCGGTTCCCTTCTTGATCATTCCTAGTGCTCCTACGATCACTGGTATTGTAACCGCCTTGAGATGCCACATTTTCTCAATTTCAATGAGTAGGTCTTTATATTTTCTGAGCTTGTCAAACTCTTTCGCTGAGATATTATGATCACAGGGGATGCTCATATCGATCAATAAGCAAACTTTATTGTTTTGGTCTTTCACAACAATATCTGGTTTATTGGCCTTGATGGTTCGGTCTGTATGTACTGGAAAGTCCCACAGAATGGTTACATTTTCTCCTTCAGTTAAAGCCTCAGGGTGGTGATTATACCACTTGTCGGCAGTTTTGATATTGTAATGCCGACTTATTAGCCAGTGTAGATATTGGCCAACTCTGTCATGTCTTAATTTATACTCCACTGGAGCTAAGACTTTACATCCAGAGATTAGGTGGTCCACTGTTTCAATCATGTCGTTGCAGAATCGGCATTTTGGGTCTGCTCCATTTTTCATCACATTGGCCTGGTAGTTCCAAGTTAATAGGCTTTGATCTTGAGCAGCCAGGATGAAACCTTCGCTCTCTGCTTTTAGCCCTGAGCTCCGCAGCCACTGATGGGTTTGCTTCTGGTCAACATCAGCTTGTTTGCTGCGGGTCACATATTTGCCGTGCAGAGGTTTCTCCTCCCACCTATCAGCCAATTGCTCGTGCGCTTTTTTCGTTGCCATTATTTTCACCTTCTTTGCAACAATAATTGCCGTACTTACTCCCTTCGGTTGTTCTGTTTGGGTATCCTGCACGAGATCAATAGCAAATTTTTTGCTTTCCTTTATGATAGAATGAAGCGTCTTTCGTCTCTCGTGATTTTCCACGAGCTTTAGCATCCAGTCATTCGATATTTCGAGATATTTGGCCAGTCCAATTGTGGTGTGTTTTGTAAGCTAGTTCAAATTGAATCAGGCCGCGACCTCCTTGGGCTCTGGAAGGTAAAGGCGATCTACGTCTGCCTTTGGGTGGTGCATCCTATTACAACTCAGCAGCTTGCGTATTTTCCTATCTATATTCTTTACTTCACTCATATTCCAGTTCAACACATTGTAGCTATAAGTAACAACTGGAACTGCTAAGGAATTTATAGCTAACACCTTGTTACGTGCATTTAGTTCAGATTTCAGGACTGCACGAACTCTCCTATAACATTCCTTCCTGATCTTCTCTTTCATGCTTGCATGCTGAATACCAGAGCTTTCATTTATCCCTAAATATTTGTATGTTTGTTCTTGCTCAAGCTCTCTTATGACTGTGTCAACATCTAACACGACTGAATTTGTGGTTTTCACTTTCCCTTTCTGGAAAGTGGCCTTGGCACACTTCTCAAGCCAGCCAACGAGACAGACAGACACTACTGTGATGGTGATAAGGATAAAAAACAAAAATAACAATAATAAGATACTGCTGTGACTACACATAAAACAATATCATTGATGATGATGGTGGTGGTGATGGTGATGATGATAATGATGATGGTAATGGTGGTGATAATGATGATAGTGATAATAATGGTGATGATAATAACAATAATAAGCCGACTACGGCTGCTATAATGGTACGATTATAATTGTAATGGCAATGATGGCCGTCTCCCCACGAGCCAACCAAAACTAAAAAATGATAACATTATCGTAGCACCAAAATGTTTTTGGAAACTAAAAGGAAAACTAAATCAGTATACCAAATCGCTTGTCCTATGGTTAATCTGGAAGCGCGTCCCCCAGGGAAGAGCCAGCCTGGGATCGAAAAGTCATCAACTGGCACAAACTCTTCTCCGAATACGGACATGGATGGTCCCTTGAACGGGAAATCCCCCAACTCGAGCCCTCCAAGTTCACCACCACAACCACCACAGAAAGAAAAATGTAAGCGGAACAAATGGACCCGAGAAGAGTATAAAGAAGTAATATACGCTTATTACTATGCATTAGGTAGGCCATCTCAAGAGAGACACACCGCAAACTCTTACAGTATATGGAGAACACGGAATCAAGACAGTAGGCCCTATTTGGACGAGAACAAATTAGCAAATGTGAGGAGGGATATCCTTAGAAATAACAGACTCACAGACAGTGAAATAAGCGCGATCAAGCACGCAACGGAAAATGACATAAATATAAGACACAAAGGAAATGAAGAATAAGATGAACAGTATAGCCCGCCACGAGGCTTAATTGAAAGACTGCCATCTGACCAAAGTACGCAAAGGCCTGAAGATACAAGAAATTCTATTGTACTTGTTAAAGATAGCCAGGAAAACGAAAAAACAGTAACTGAAGATCTCGCATTTGCTGAAGAACACAGAGAGTCTATGGCAGAAATGAGGCAGAAAATCCTGAATACACTTGAAGTTGTAAGACATACAAGTATGAATGATAGAGAACCACTTCATAAACTCTCAAATACAAACCAAAATAAAAAACAAATCCAAATTGGCAACTATGTAACAAATGAAATAATACGAGAATTAAAACCTGATTTTACTGAGTTAAATGAAATTATTTACGCTTCTGCTAGGGCAATTGAAACCAGCTGTATGCCCCCGAAAAAACAAAGAAAACCAAACCTGGGAAGAAATCAAACCTGGAGAAGTAAAATTGAAAAATAGATTGAATTTATGAGAGGGGAAATATCAATATTAAATGAACTAATATGTGGAAATGGTGTAAGATCCAGAACAGGAAGAAAGATGAAGAGAAAATTTGGATCCTCACCAAGAAGAACTGATATCAATAAAAGAAACGCTGAAACAAAAAGTCCAAGCAAAAGCCCAAAGAATACGAAGATTTGAGAAGAGAAACAAGTTTTACAAGCAAAATAAGCTGTTCACATCCAATGCCAAAAATTCTACAGAGAAATAGGGAAGGAGAAGTAACTGTTAAAGACCCCCCCTCCCATGGAAGAAGTTCAAAACTTTTGGAAAAGTATTTGGAGTGACAAGAAGACGTACAACATAAATGCAGACTGGATTATACAAACTGAAGGATCCTACCAAAATTTACAACAACAAGCATGGGAAGACATCACAATAGCAGACCTAAGAAAGGCACTCACGAAGGCCCATAATTGGAAATCCCCCGGTAAAGATAGGGTGCCGAATTTCTGGCTCGCATCGCTCCCATGCGCACACGGTAAGCTAGTTCAGCTGCTCAATGGAATTATGAGAGACCCAAAGAAAACACCTGAATGGTTAGCAAGTGGCATTACTTACCTACTCCCAAAGAATAACGAACCAACCTTCCAAAAAACTATCGGCCTATAACCTGTCTATCCACCACGTATAAAATCCTAACATCCATCCTGGCGGAGAAAACAATGCATTCATGGAGAAGAACGATATTTTCCCCATTGAACAAAAAGGGTGCCGCCGAGGCTCTTACGGATGCAAAGATCAACTGCTAATCAATCGTATGATCCTTGAGAACTGTCACAACAACAAGCGCAGAAATCTCAGCACCGCATGGATTGACTATAAAAAGGCCTTCGACAGTATACCGCATCCATGGATCTTGAGATCGCTGGACATCTTCAAAATTTCCCCTGTGATTTCAAACTTCCTGAAGCACAATATGTCGTTGTGGAATACGAATCTCCAATTATACCACTCTAATGGAGTACTTGCCTCAGAAAATATAAACATCAACTGTGGAATTTTTCAAGGTGACTCACTTTCACCTTTAATATTCTGCATAGCCCTAATACCCCTTACAAGTGAATTAAACAGAACAGGGTATGGGTATAAAATTGCCAATAAAAAAATAAGCCATCTATTTTATATGGATGACTTAAAACTTTATGGTAAAGACAATAATGAACTTGAAGGCCTATTGCGCACCGTGAAAGCATTATTATTATTATTATTATTATTATTATTATTATTATTATTATTATTATTATTATTATTATTATTATTATTATTCAGTAGTTTTAGTTTTTATAGCGTGCTTTCACTTCATTACCGAGCGCAGCTCTGTGTGCCTTGGGTATGTGCTGTGATTTGTTGTGATGCTCTGATGGTTATTGTATGGAAAGTGTTCTGCGTAGGATGTGTGCAGTGTCTAGTAGTGCAATTTTCTGTATGTTATATGTGTTTGTAAGTCCTGGTGTTTTTGTTATGTATTTGTCTGAATATTTTTTTAACATGCCTAATGCACCTACAATGATAGGAATTTTTTCTGTTTTTAGATTCCACATTCTTGTTACCTCCATTTCCAGGTCTTTGTATTTTGAAAGTTTTATTATTATTATTATTATTATTATATTATTATTATTATTATTATTATTATTATTATTATTATCATTATTTATTATTATTTATTATTAATTATTATTATTATTATTATTATTATTATTATTATATCATTATTTATTTTATTATTATTATTATTATTATTATCATTATCATTATTATTATCATTATCATTATTATATTATTATCATCATCATTATTATTATTATTATAATTATTATCATTATTATTATTATTATTTATCTTATTATTATTATTATTATTATTATTATTATTATATCATTATTATTATCATTATTATTATATTATCATTATTATTATTATTTATTATTATTATTATTATTATCATTATTATATTATTTTAATATCCTTATTAATATTATTATTATTATTACTATTATTATTAATATATATATATATGTATGTATGTATTTATATATGTATATATGTATATGAACTCTAATTTTAGGTTCTTCGGCGTTGTACACCTTCGTCCCACCCCTATGTGTTTGGGCATTTGGAATGAACCGAAGCACAGCTGCCATGCTCATGCTCTTTCTGGGATTTTTTACAACTATTGGTGAACTGTTACTCGGAGTATTTGTCGATGTGTTTCACTTTAGTGGCAAGAAGGTCTTCATGTTCTCTCTGTTCCTTGTCACAGTTTGCTCTGCGATGATGCCTTTCTGTAACCAATTCATACTTATGGCTTCGGTAGCAAGTGTCTTTGGCTTTGCGATTGGTAAGTTTGCGAAACCAGTTTCTATGATTATATATTAACTACATTCATGTAAATGCAAACAGTTTGAGAAGCATCATCAGATCCTCCCAGGTCTTGTATAAGTCTTAAAAGAGTATTGGGGATATAAACATATGCGTGTTTGTGAACGTATTCTTCTGGGGTAACGAAGCGGGAATGGAATAATCTAATTTGCAAAATTTCAGATAACTTCTATCACCGCTTACACTTCATTGGCATTTTCATAATTCTGAAATGATCACCAAATGATCTGTTTTTCTTAACTGGCCAAGGACTCTCTCTTTTTCTCTTTCTTTCTTTCTTTCTTTCTTTCTTTCTTTCTCTCTTCTGATATAATAAATGCGAAAACTAGTTTCTGTGTATCAGTGTGTCACACCTAGACTCCATCTCTCACTATTCAATGACACTCCCACTATTCCTCATGATGGGGTGAGAGTAATAGTAGGCATAGAGGCTGTGGTGAAAGCAGACAGAGATTGAGAGAGAGAGAAAGAAAAAGAGACTGAGAGAAAGAGGAGAGAAAGAGAGACAAAGAAATTTAGGGAGAGTTGATGATGTTCTAAAAGTTGTAGCGTTGATGGTGGCAGTGGGAGTAATAGTAAGAGAGAGAGAAAGAGAGAGAGAGAGAGAGAGGAGAGAGAGAGAGAGAGAGAGAGAGAGAGAGAGAGAGAGAGAGAGAGAGAGAGAGAGAGAATGAAAGCTGTGAGAAAAAAATTGTACTGAACTCCGAATGAGAAGACAAAATTGTTTATGATGCAGCTTTGCAATAAGTTCCAAGTCGACAAATTACAATACTGTATTAATGAAAATTGTTCATTGCTTGAAAAATATTGTTCGAGATTAAAGAAATTTAATATGTAATCAATGCATGGAGTGTCATTGCTGGGCCAAAAGCCCGATGAAGAGCCCTCCACAGGATCAAGCTTAAAAGCCGCCCGATAGGAAGCTTTTTAACTGTGTTTGTAGAAATATCTCGAAAGAATGGGGAATTGGAATGCAAAATTATATTTCCCCCCTAAATCGCATGAAAATTAGGAGTGTATGTAAAGTATGAAAGGGGAATAAAAAATCTTTAGCAATAAACAAAGAAAGTGGAACGAAAATTCCTTCTGAATAAAAATGGTTATTATACAGAGTTTTGAATTTCCTATGGACCAAAAACATAACCTCTGCCGATATATCGTCAAATTATGTATATATTATTCTGGTTTTCTCTTTTCTATTTATTCCAGGGTTAGGGGTATCTCTCAGACTGGTCCTCACAATAGATGTAGCTGGTTTAGAAGAGTCCACAAAAGCATTCAGTATTCTAAGTGTGTTCTGTGGAATTGGATATTTCGCTGCCCCTCCTACCTTTGGTAAGTTTATTAATATTACTAAAATACATACTTATTAAGTAGGGAGTAGAGGGGCCGAAGACATTATTGAGCTGGCAGAATCGTTAGAACGCCGGGCAAAATGCTTAGCAGTATTTCGCCTGTCTTCCCTTTTTGAGTTCAGATTCTCCCGAGGTCGACTGTGTCTTTTATTCCTTCGGTTTCTATGGCGTATGTGTTCCCCAGCTGGACGGGATTCCACTCCACCGCAGCGTTACTCATTTTTGCCAGCTGAGTAGACAGGAGCAACGTGAAATGAAGTGTTTTGCTCAAGAACACAACGCGTCGCGCGGTCGAGGAATCGAAACCACAATCTCACGATCATGATGCTGGCACCCTAACCACTAAGCCACGCGCCTCCACGGCTATTCAGAATAGTTAACATTGTATTAGCTAAATTAGCTAATTGCAATTTTAGTAATGAGAAAAACGGTGGACATTTCTGATGCTTTTTTCGGAAACGATGTATACGAATGATTCGAAAACTGGATTGATTGTTGACCTCATGGTTTGAGCCATATTCTGCTTGAGAAAAATAATTATTAACCTGAGGTTACCTACTTACTCCATCCCCAGGGGGTAGGAGTTATTAGAAATTATTTATTCTGTTTATATTCTGCAGTTAGCATAGAAGATATTAACAGTTGAATGAAAGAGTAAATGAACTTCTGACAATTAATATCTGAAAGATTTAATGAGGTGAGGTAACGTCAATCTATGCAAACGAAATATAAAATAATTTTCAATTTAATGAATGAAATCATTTTTAATTTCAGGACTGATTTTTGACGTCACAAAATCATTTGTCGTCGTTTTTTACGTAGGTGGAACATGCGCGTTCACTTCATTAATTTTAATGCTTTTAATTAGCTTTCGCGAAATATGCTGCAAAAAACGTCCGAAGAAATAAAAGCTGTTCTCTAATTTTTTTTTCTCTGTTGTTTAAACTGTTAATTTCTCTATTAATCAATATGGTCGATTTTTAAAAGATAAACAATTTAAGGTCTAAGCAGGAGATATATAATTCAATGATTGAATCACTATAAAGATATAACAAATGTTAAAATTACTTGTGAAATATCTCTCAATTCAAAATTTAACGTCTCAATAAAGATTTTCAATTTTATACCATAATAAGCTGTTACGTAAAATCTTTTGTGATATAATAATATCTTTTTGTATTTTTTCTCTATATATAAAACTCTAGTTGTGTGAGAGTCTGTCTACTCCGATTTAGATTCCTAACTACTCCCACATTTTGTGGTGCAGTTTAATCAAAACCGGGTATCTTATAGTCGTGATTCATATCGAGCCCTTCTGGGTAATAGCACGCGTCTACGATGAGTTTACGATTTAAAAAAAAGTTTACCATCAATTTTCCGCATTTTTAATGCATTTTTTGCTCGGTTTATATAAGGGAAGTAACTCTCTAAAAATGCTTATATAGTTATTTCCCTTACAAACCCGAGCAACGCCGTGCGATACTGCTAGTATATGTATATAATAAAAAGTCTTACCTCCTATGTTTTATTCAAATGTATATATGTATAAAAATTTAGCGCACCATCAAGGCGTTCATATTATTTTCCTTGTATGTATGTCTGTATGAATGTCATGGCTATGGCATTAAACTATAGATCGGGAGTTCTGGGGAGATTTGAGTCATCCTTAAATACCATTATTCACTGGTCTGTTCTGAATCTGGACGGTAATATCTGTCTGGGTCCTATGTACGAATTAAATAGAGTGGTAGAGGAGAAGCTTAATATTGAAGCTTAATGAAGAGTCCCTTTTGAATGAGTACAACAAATAACGTCTTTTAAAAACGGAAAATCGATACGAATTTAACCACATCGGTATAAAATAATCTACATAGAAAAATACAAACAGAATATTAAAATCAATGCTTATATTTTTTGTAAGTGTTGAAAAAATACCGTCAAAGGTATGATGTCAAAAATGCGACACGATTTTCTTTGCGAACTAATACTATATTTACATACATATGTATATATGTATATATATTTCTTTACTACCCACAAGGGGCTATGTATATATGTATATATACATATATATAAACACGCGAATAAATACACACCTATAGTATATTGTTTATAGCCATTCGACAAGAGCTTCACAACAACTACATATAAACGAAATCATATTAAAAAACGAAACACGAACAACAATTTATAAAATATAATTTATTTGTCAGAAAACTTATTACGTAAAGCTATTACCAAAATAAGCACTGCTCCAATTAAAGTAGAAGCACCAGCTCCGAAGAAGACAATCAGGAACGATCCAGTGACGTCGTAAACCAGTCCTGAAAGGATAAAGGAGTTTCACTAAAAACATGGAAATTTTCGCATCATTATAATTTCCGAACATTGATCTAAGCTATTGACTGTCTTGCTAACACCTTGCACACGCAAGTGCTACCAGTCGAGAACTCCGCACACCGGAAGCCGACAAGTGTATGGAGTCATCAGGAGAGAATGCGCGCCGTTTCGGGGCCTACCTCTCAACGGCATCACTGCGCACCGGCCCCCTCACTGATATGAGGCCCCGTTTGCTAGATCAACTGGTTATCAAATAAAGCTCAATATTCCTCTAGCCATCGCTCATCGTCTCTTTTTAACCAAATCCAGTGGCCAGCCTATGCCACTGTAGTTTGGATATCGGTCATGGTGGTATTGACTTTACGATAACAACAGTCGTCTCACACTGTGTCCAACAAGCCCTCAACATTCGACTTCGATTGGAAAATGCTCCGCTTTCCAGCCTGCGTCTTCATATTCCTCTATGCTGTTGAAATATACTTTGTGCATTTGATAATAAAATATATTAAACAGTGGTTAGGGCAGCGGACTCGCGGTCATAGGATCGCGGTTTCGATTCCCGGACCGGGCGTTGTGAGTGTTTATTGAGCGAAAACACCTAAAAGCTCCACGAGGCTCCGGCAGGGGATGGTGGTGATCCCTGCTGTACTCTTTCACCACAACTTTCTCTCACTCTTACTTCCTGTTTCTGTTGTACCTGTATTTCAAAGAGCCGGCCTTGTCACTCTCTGTGTCACGCTGAATATCCCCGAGAACTACGTTAAGGGTACACGTGTCTGTGGAGTGCTCAGCCACTTACACGTTAATTTCACGAACAGGCTGTTCCGTTGATTCGGATCAACCGGAACCCTCGTCGTCGTAACCGACGGAGTGCTTCCATTCCATATTAAACACGACTCAAGAATATACCTACTTTATTGTGGGTAGATTGAAATATCGAATTCCAGTTATAAAGATTTAAGGTGAGGCTTTTTAAGTTCACAAGCTTTAGGAATTAAAGTTTGAATCATTTATTACGAGTGACAAAATTTCTGTCGTCCAGTAGAACTGTGTCAGTCAGTTGAAATTTTGCTAAAATGACTGAAAGTATAACGATTTCTCTCTATATGGTAATGGTAGCTAGACATGCTTAGATATATTTCTTTTATAGTTTTTACCCCAACCACGACTGTGTGCTAAAGAAGATAGCTTTCTAACCACGTAATTTCAGGCTCGGTCCCAAAGCGTGGTACCTTGTGCAACTGTCTTCTGCTATAGCCTTTCATCGCACTTCGCAGAAACTCTGGAATCCCGTTGTGCGTACATACATACATACATACATACATACATACATGCATGCATGCATGCATGCATACATACATGTATGTTTGTGTGTATGTATTTCTGATCTTGATCCAAAATTTGAAACCATTATTTTGTAAATGGAAAAAAAGCAGAGTGATAGGAGAGGAAAAGGCACACAAAAGCTGTATATTAATTTGGTTATTATTATTAATTTAGAGGAATATTTTGAAGAATAACTTCGATATACTTACCAAAAAGTGGAGGGGTAAATAGACCCGCAATTCCACTGGTGACACTTACAAAGCTGTATGCCTTTGTCGAATGTTGTATGCCGACGGATTCAGTGGTCAGCACCAGTCTGAGTGAAACAATGAACCCTGAGTGAAACAATAAACAAAGAATAGAACAACTAACCATTATATGGCTAAAGCATAAAATTAATGGAATCATAAAAGAGTCTGATAGAATGATGGTTGCGAGCTGGAAGAATTATTGGTGCGTCGGACAAAATGCTTAGCCATATTTCTTCTGGTTTTATATTCTGAATTCAGACGCTGCAGAGGTCGCTTCTGCATTTCATCCTCTGAGGGACGATGAAATAAGCACATGCCGAAAACTGGGGCCGATGCTATCGACTTAACGCTTCTCCTAAAATTCCTATTTTTTTTGCCACAATTTGAAATCCTTAAAAATGGTGACAATGTTGTGTTGTGTCTTTATTACAGTTCCGAACAAATCAATGCTTTGTGAGTGAATTTAGTAGACAGAAACTGCGTGGAAACTCATTACATATGACATACCATATATTTATATGTATATATATATATATATATATATATATATATTATATATATATATATAATATATATATATATACTCTTTTACTTGTTTCAGTCATTTGACTGCGGCCATGCTGGAGCACCGCCTTTAATCGAGCAACTCGACCCCGGCACTTATTCTTTGTAAGCCCAGTACTTATTCTAGCGGTCTGTTTTGCCGAACCGCTAAGTGACGGGGACATAAATACACCAGCATCGGTTGTCAAGCAATGCTAGGGGGACAAACACGGACACACAAACACACACACATATATATATACATATATACGACGGGCTTCTTTCAGTTTCCGTCTACCAAATCCACTCACAAGGCTTTGGTCGGCCCGAGGCTATAGTAGAAGACACTTGCCCAAGGTACCATGCAGTGGGACTGAACCCGGAACCATGTGGTTGGTAAACAAGCTACTTACCACACAGCCACTCCTGCGCCTATATATATATATTTACACACACACACACACACACACACACACACACACACACACACACACACACACAAACACATATATATTATATATATATCTATATATATATATATATATATATATACATACATACACACAATGGACATAAAAAATACAAAGAAAACATTCAGATTAAGCAAACTTCTATCAACACAATTCTGCGGATTTGTTTAAGAAAAAGCTCGTCCGAAATTTAAACATATATTAATATATTGAACATAGTTTCGTAAAAAAAAGCTCGCCATCTTAATCTGTTTATAAATTCAGTGATTTTATGTAGAAGGGATTCCATATAAGTGTCCCTAGAAGGTATAGGGATGTTCTTAGTAGAAATACCTAAAAATTCTTTTTCCGTTAGTGCATTCTATAAGATAGAGCAAAAGTATATTTTTTTTACGAAATATTTAGATTGCTTAGAAGTGGTCAAGTCAAACATGAGACGAACAGGAATAAAAATCTAAAAGGAAACGTTAAGATTAGGCAAACCACCATCAACACACACTTCTTACTGCCATTGTCTTTTTCCACACTACTCAGTGATTAATATTCCTCTTAAATAAGGCAACCAGGTGGCAGAATCGTTAGCACACAACAATCTGTTTTGCGTTCTGAGTTTAAATTCTGTCAAGGTCAACTTCTTTGCCTTTCATCCTTTCAGAGACAATAAAATAAATATCAGCTGAGTACTGGGATTGATTTAATTGAAATAGCCCCTCCTCTCAAACTGATAGTGTAGAGCCAAAATTTGAAACCGGTATTTCTCTTAAACAGATTTGACTAATAATTCAGAAATATTAAATTTCTAAATATCTCATAGAGATATGTACAGTGGTGGGGCGATAGAATGGTTGTATACTGTCAATTTAATGTGACGGTATGGGATTACACCACCGCTGTTTAGCCCTAGGAAGCATCGACGCTTCCTGATGGCTTCGACACATTTTTAAAGACACAGGAAAAATGTGTCGAAGCCATCAGGAAGCGTCGATGCTTCCTAGGGCTAAACAGTGGTGGTGTAACCCCCTACTGTCACGTTAAATTGACAGTATACAACCATTAATAATTCGTCCAAAATTAAAACATCAATATATCGAACATTGAATCTTATTTATTATAATTTATTGAAATACGTTCATTAATTTCATGATATTGATAAGGTTATAAACTCACCGTGTGCTACACTGTAGATGCAGACGACGGGGGCGATGTACTGGAAGCTGTAACAGTATGGCATCATTATGATGGTAATAGCGAATATTAGCATAGAGAAGATGTATAAGTTGTTGCTCCTAAGATGAAGCAAATCAACAAGCATACCAACGAAGATATTACCAACCGTTGTAAATATTCCAAGAAGTGACATCAAAATGGCGGACCTCTGTTGGCTTATTCCAAACGACCAAACAGCGAGAGGGGCAATATACATTATCGTGATTGCACCTACTGTGATAAAATAACGAAAGAGAAAAGATAAAGATAGCGAGCAACACAGAAATGATACAGAGAAAGAGGCAGCTGGATAGATAAAAAGATTATAAGAAAGGAGGAGGCGAAATGGCCCAGTGGTTAGGGCAGCGGACTCGCGGTCGTAGGATCGCGGTTTCGATTATTCCCAGACCGGGCGTTGTGAGTGTTTATTGAGCGAAAACACCTAAAGCTCCACGAGGCTCCGGCAGGGGTTGGTGGTGATCCCTGCTGTACTCTTTCACCACAACTTTCTCTCACTCTTACTTCCTGTTTCTGTTGTACCTGTATTTCAAGGGGCCGGCCTTGTCACTCTCTGTGTCACGCTGAATATCCCCGAGAACTACGCTAAGGGTACAGGTGTCTGTGGAGTGCTCAGCCACTTGCACGTTAATTTCACGAGCAGGCTGTTCCGTTGATCGGATCAACCGGAACCCTCGTCGTCGTAACCGACGGAGTCCTTCCCCCATAAAAAAGGAGATCAATAAATCTAGAATGAGTTTCATTAAACGTCTTTAGTCTTTGCATATTTTGTTGTATTTATGTTAATGTTGCCAAAGTGAGATTATATTTTATTGGCGAAGGAAACGGATGAGCGGCAACATGGTGGTAGACTTTCATGCAACACTTTCAAAATTACAGAAATTTAAACATAAAGTATGAAACGAGAGCAACCAGCGTCCACACGTTGATGGAATGACATCATCAGTTTTTAAGGTACAATTTTATAACAGGCGAAGAGAAAAATTATCATCATTATTATTATTATCATCATCATCATCATCATCATCATCATTATTATTATTATTATTATTATTTATTTTTTTTCTTCTTTCAAATTTGCTTCCATTTCTTGCCGAGTGTCTTCCCGACTCCTAGGGCAAAGAAACTCATAGTATACATTGGTAGGCCATTAAACTAAACTCAATAGTTCGTTCATTTTTTTAAAAATTAAAATACATTTTTGTTAAATTAAAATACATGGGTAGTAATAGTTCTCACATCGACAATGCTCTTCTCAATACGTGTGATGTACCAGTTAAGACAATATTATTATTATTATTATTATTATTATTATTATTATTATTATTATTATTATTATTATTATTATTATTATTATTATTATTGTTGTTATTATTATTATACTTACTCTGAAAGAAAACATAGGATATCATCACTAAGACGAAGTTGATATTTTTCAAAAGTCCAAAACCAATTATATTTGAACAACGTTTCGTCAGCGATCTTCTGCCAACTTCCTGCTCCTGAATAATGGACTCGTCTTTCACTTCGTTTCTCTCTGACGCTGATAGATTCTCCTAAAATCAATAAACAGAGACAACAATTCAGCTAAACATTCATCTGTTAGCTTTTTGCTTGTTTCAGACTGCTGCCATGCTGGGACATCACCTGGAAGAATTTTAGACTCTAATGCTAATTTCTTTATAAAGTCAAGTTATTATTACATTGAACAATTTTGTCGAACTGCTAAGTTGCGGGTTCAGTAACAAACCAACACCGGTTGTCAAACGGTGGTGGAAGACAAAGACAGACACACTCATATACGAGTATATTATATATATATATATATATATATATATATGTGTGTGTTGGTGTGTGTGTGTTGTTGTGTGTGTGTGTGTGTGTGTGTGTGTGTGTGTTGTGTGTGTCTGTGTGTGTGTGTGTATGTATGTATGTATGTATGTATGTATGTATGTATGTATATAGTTCAAATTTATGGAAAAACAATCGACGAAGACAAGTGTATGAGCAATAAACAGGTGTATTAGTCTGACGCTCGGGAAAATGAAAAAAGTCTTTGACGTTTCGGCCTACGCTCTTCAGACGAAAGGAATGAGAGAAAATAAACAGGGAGAGAACGAAAAACTGGTAGTTTTCAGCATTCCAGCATGTTGAATGTTCTTCGCTCTTTCCGGGGCGTTGAATATGCTTCTTTGTCGCTTCCATTATAGCTTTGAAAAAATAACTGTTAACATCGAACTGCACTCTTCAAAATTTGCACTACGAATAAGTACTAGGTAAAATTACTACCTGCTTTTATAGCAAGTTGAGGCAGATATTTCACCCCGTCCCCCTCCAACCTTTAGTTCATGAAATTGAAAAAAACCGCATTATTTATGGGATGGCACAGTACATAGACGCAAAGGTGGCCGTGTGGGAAAAAGTTTGCTTCTGAACCTCACAGTTCCGGGTTCTATCACAGTGCCTGACTCCATGGAAAATTTTCTTCTATGATTACTTCTGTCTGACCAAACATCAGGAGTGGATGATTTGATAGACAGAAATTGAAGAGAAGCCAAGCCCGTTGGGCATTGTTTTTGTGTGTGTGTATGTGTGTGTGTGTGTGTGTGTGTGTGTGTGTGTGTGTGTGTGTGTGTGTGTGTGTGTGTCTCGACAACCGGAGCTGATTTACTTACGTTACCATAATTTAGCGGTTCGGTATAAGAGACCGACAGAATAGGTTTGATAAAAATAAGCAGTTAGGTCGATTATTTGTAGACAAAATATTTCAAGGCCGTGCTCCAGGTTGGCCGCAGTGGGGCGGCTGAAATAAGGATCAGATAGAAGAAAAAAATGTAAATAATATTGTCTAACCGTAATGTGTCTTTCGTCTGAGCTAACAAATGCCTTGTTGACCATTTGGTTTTGTTTCATAATTTCCGTTGAGTCCGATTCTTGGTTTTCTATCACAGAAAATCGGTTCGTTCCGTCTGGTGAGGCTGAAGCAGAAGTTTACAACATTTTTCATACAGTCTGACCTGTTTGTTACTTTGCACATATTATAATTTCTAACTTTAATTCACAATAACACACACACTCATACACACACATGGTGGAAGCACTCCGTCGGTTACGATGACGAGGGTTCCGGTTGATCCGAATCAACGGAACAGCCTGCTCGTGAAATTAACGTGTAAGTGGCTGAGCACTCCACAGACACGTGCACCCTTAACGTAGTTCTCGGGGAGATTCAGCGCGACACAGAGAGTGACAAGGCTGGCCCTTTGAAATACAGGTACAACAGAAACAGGAAGTAAGAGTGAGAGAAAGTTGTGGCGAAGAGTACAGCAGGGATCACACCATCCCCTACCGGAGCCTCGTGGAGCTTTAGGTGTTTTCGCTCAATAAACACTCACAACGCCCGGTCTGGGAATCGAAACCGCGATCCTATGACCGCAAATCCGCTGCCCTAACCACTGAGCCATTGCGCCTCCACACACACATACACATATAAGTACGTATGTATGTATATACATGTACACACACATATATAAGTCTGTATGTACATACATACATACATGCATACATTCATACATACATACATACATACATACATACATACATACATACATACATACATACATACATGCATACATACATACATACATACATACACACACATATGAATGTATATGTGTATGTGTGTGTGTGTGTGTGTATGTAGCCTGTTTTGGGATCTCATCACAGACTGATGAGAGTCGCTGCTGTTACCACGTAAACTAATACTACCCGTTTCATGGTTGAGTGGTGAGCGACTAAACTGGATTCCACACTTGAGTCATAGGAATAAATCGAATAACAAGGGAATTGGGATGAATTAATCAATTTCATTCGGTTACAACCGTTTCCGCTGTAGAAGCAGTGCATTCAGAGCTGAATGCTGGTACATCAGATTTATAGTTTCTTAGGAACCTTTAAAATGAAGCTTATGTTTATTTCGGAATGCTTGTAAATATACGGAAAGGGTTACCTTCGAAACAATAAATATACATAAATAATGGAAAACGATATGCATACATACATAATAACATGTATCCATGCATCATCCATACACATATATGCATGTATGTGTATGTGTGTGTATAATATATATATATTATATATATATATATTATATATATATATATATATATATATATATCAAAAGGATGTGTTATAATACTATTCCACATATACAAAAACAGCCATACCAACAAACCAACTTACCACCATCATCAGCTGCCCCACAGATATCATTATGGTTTCGACACCTGGGCAGTACCATTCAATCCGGCGGTGTCAACAGCACTAAAATAAATGTTGTTCTGGAACAAATATACCAAATAAACCACAACTTTCAAACACATTTACCCAATGTACAACTGTATCGGTAAAAAAATTCAATAAGTAAATCCATCACCAACTCCTAAATATGTAACTAAACAGCGACCAAACCTTTGAATCATACAAAAAATATTTCCTACAGTCTTCCATAGTATAATATAAAAGTGAGAGCTTAACAACCACATTCATTCAATCTAAATACAAGCAAGATTAAACACCGACTTTAAAATTGAACTACAACAAAGAAACACATAAATCTATGTACATCTGTATCGGTATTAATAGTAAACCTACAATAACTAAATTATATACTAAATAGCGACCAGTCTTTAAGTCCATACAAATAAATTATCCCACCAGTTTTCCATAGCTACTGCTATGATAAAAAAAGTGAAAGATTTATATTCAATTCTTTCCAAAACAAAACACGATTGAATTGAATTTAGCGAATAATATAATATGATAGCAATAATAAATCTCTGAACGAGATGTAAACAGTAACTGCTCGACAACGTAAAGTATACTAGCCATCTCAATATGGCTAACCACTAAGGGTGGGTGTTACTGTAGCTTTTCGCCCCAGGAGATCATCGTCTCCAGCTGGCTTTAGGCACACTTTCTGTGCCCTTATTGTATTTACAAAGGGAGGTCATCCCTCTCTCGTCAACCTAAGTGATACGCATGGACTGCAGTTTCGAGGTATTTGCCTCTTGTCAACGTACGGTAATCACCGGTTTTCGATGAGGGGAGACCTGTTTGCAAATATCTATATAATGTTTTTCCCAGTAACTTTCCCAGTAACTTCTCCCAGTAACGAGAGAGGGATGACCTCCCTTTGCAAATACCATAAGGGCACAGAAAGTGTGTCTAAAGCCAGCTGGAGACGATGATCTCCTGGGGCTAAAAGCTACAGTAACACCCACTCTTAGTGGTTAGCCATATTGAGATGGCTAGTATACTTTACGCTGTCGAGCAGTTACTGTTTACATCTCGTTAAGTATACTTTACGTTATAATATGGTAATTATGGGTGAAATACATTATTTCATGATTAAAAAATTAATTATAAAAACACTACATACTCATTAATATATATTAATCTTACAAGCTTTAATGTAAAATTACCATATTATTAAACATAAACTTACCTTTGGGTTCTTTCTGCTCAACATTTTTGTAAACATATTGCAGGGGTCGGCAAAGCGATCCAAAAACAACAATATTCAAAAGCGCCCCTGAAATAAGAAGCAAGGCTCCTCTCGGTCCATAAAACTCTATGAGGTACTCAAGTAACATGTTACCCACTAGTATCCCCATTCCACCACCACAGTTCGATATTCCTATTGCCAAAGCACGCTTCTTTTCGAAATAGAATCCTGCAATGATTTGTCCTGTGAAAAATGATATTCCAAGTGACACACCTGAAAAAAAACAAAAAAAAAACGCTAAAATAATTCCCAATAATACATCATGTCACTTGCAGAGAATCAAAACTTTATTTCTCTGAATTATAGGTTATGACATCAAATGCTAAATTATTTATCTCTTGGAAATGTTTCATAAAGTCTTTTGTTATAACTGTATCTGGTTGATGAGCTTTGAATTCAGCTGGAATTGTGTAAAACCACGCAATCCTCTGCGCAAAGATACCTGCCCTATTATTTCTTTACTGCCCACAAGAGGTTAAACACAGAAGGGACAAACAAGGACAGACAAACGGATTAAGTCAATTATATCGACCCCAGTACGTAACTGGTACTTAACGTATCGACCCCGAAAGGATGAAAGGCAAAGTCGACCTCGGCGGAATTTGAACTCAGAACGTAGCGGCAGACGAAATACCTATTTCTTTACTACCCACAAGGGGCTAAACATAGAGAGGACAAACAAGGACAGACAAACGGATAAAGCAATTATATCAACCCCAGTGCGTAACTGGTACTTAATTTATCGACCCCGAAAGGATGAAAGGCAAAGTCGACCTCGGCTTAATTTGAACTCAGAACGTAACGGCAGACGTAATACGGCTACGCATTTCGCCCGGTGTGCTAACGATTCTGCCAGCTCGCCGCCTACTCTCTGGTATATCAAGTTGGCGAAAGTATTATTGCATACAAGCATGGGTGTATGGTAAGAAACTTGCTTCCCAACCAGATGGTTCTGGTTTCAGTCCCACTGCATGGCATCTGGGGCAAGTATCTTCTACTATAGCCTCGGGCCGACCAAAGCCTTGTGAGTGGATTTGGTAGACGGAAACTGAAAGAAGCCCGTCGTATATGTGTGTGTGTGTGCGTGTGTGTCCACCATTGCTTGACAACCATGTTGGTGTGTTTACGTGCCGTAACTTAGCGGTTCGACACAAAGAACCGTTAGAATAAGTAGTAGACTTACAAATAATAAGTCCTGAGGTCGATTTGTTCGGCTAAAGGCGGTGCTCCAGCATGGCCGCAGTCAAAATGACTGAAACAAGTAAATGAATAAGAGAATATTAATTATCCTCGGCAGCGAATAAGGATGTGTTTGAGATCCATCTAAGACATTTAAGCAAGAGATCGATGCCAATAATCCGTGGAATTCTTCACACATCCAACCTATATCACCCAATACATCCCAAGAACTTTACCTGCAGCTGTATACAATAGTATAGCAATGTGTATGTAAGGGGTGTATGTATATAAGTATGAGGGTTTGGTGATGTATGAATAGTGGAACCAAGGCCGAGATGGCTGGTGATGTAAGTGGTATTGAGGGGAACAAATGTATACGGTGTATGTTGGTTTGGAATGCAGGTTAAAAGAAAATGAGAGGGTGAATTGAGACGAAAAGGCGTGTAAGTTTTGAGAAAAAGATGAACATCTGTTCCCAATGAAGAGGAGAGATGGGGGATCCAGCGTCAAGCTATGAATATA